>NC_092868.1:33191319-33476448 GCF_032062135.1 Pyxicephalus adspersus | reverse complement strand
TCAGTTGCTGAATAGCGCGATCACGTACGATTTCGGATCGCGAATACGAATGCGCGACCGATAATCCGATTCTGCTTGATGAATCAGGGGCAATGCCTTTATGTTCCTGTACAGTAGGCAGGTCATTGTTGGGTGGCTATGCTGCTGCCTGGATGACTTGGGACTTTCCCTTTTGGCTTTGGTGGAAATATTTTAGAATGCAGAAGTCCAAATCATCATGATGATGTTACAATCAGAGGACCAGTATACAAAAATTGTAACGCTGGATCATTGGGCTCTGCTCCCAAAATAGGCGAAGGCAAAGAACATGGACCGCAGGTGGGTTAAAAACAGCTTTAAACATGAATAAAAGGGTTGTAAATGGGTTGCAGTGGGTTTAATTGTAATAAGCAGAGTACAATAGTACTGTGAATTTAGGAGAGAGTAAAGCGTGAGCTGCAGGCAAGAATTGATTCTGCCACAGTGGTTATGGCAGGTTTTACATTAAACAACCTAATCCAATGAGAAAAAAATGGGAATATCATTGGAAAAAATTGTGTGAATTTTGATTAATAATATTTCTAAATAGACCCCTGATACTACTGTTATCCAGAGAAGACTCAGATATCCAATGTTTCATTGCTGCTGTGATTGGCTCGATGCTTCTCCCAGAAGTCTGTACAGAAAAAGAAACAAACTAGGGCTATCCCCTTCAGTATAACTTTTGCTTTTTTATGACCTTGCTTTTTTTTTTTTTTTTTTGCTAAGAAATTGTTTTAAGGTTTATGCACTTCAGAATGAAAGCAGTTTATGTTCCTTTTCTTTTTACAATGCCTTGTAAAGTAAGCACCATTTTTGTAATATATATAAATTTGTTTGAATGTTTTTTTCCAACAAACTGAAGTTTCAATTCAATGTTATGTGACAATTTTCCAGAACAATGCAGGAAATCATTGAAATGTAGATATGTGTTTGTTCAATTAAATAACATATCTAAACTATCATTTATGCACTACATGTTCATAACTGAATGTGCTGTGTATTTTCAAATACCAATTTCATTTAAAAAAAATAAAATGTATTACATACAAATTTAACTGTAGACATTAATGGGGGTCTTCCAATAGACTATGTGGCCATCTCTAAATAAACCAATTAAAAAAAATGTGTACACGTCAACTTTTAATGGGGTTTTAACCAGCTATCTAGTAATGTTGGTGAGCCATAAAGATAGAAATACTACATCCAATATACAGCCAAAGATTTTTTGCAAATACCTATATATAACTGGACATTTAAAACATTTTTTAAATATGATTTAAACTTTATATATATAATTTATAAATTTATAATAATTTATAAATTTATAATATTTATAATTTTTTTATTAAAAAGGTCAAGTTACAACAATGCTGTTTATAATCAAAGTCTGCCTGATATCATTTTCTTGTGTTCTGACTTTTTCCTCCTGAGCACCACTGGAGGGAATCAGAGCATTGGTTTCTGCAGGGATGGCAAATGTTTCAGTATATCTTCCTACCACTATGCCTTTCTTTTACGTTTCAGATATGCTTTAAGTGCCTAGATAAGTGAATCCTGTTCACCTACTCAGCTAAACTCCAGTTTTGCAGAAAAAAAAAACATTTTAGAAGAACTGTATACATTGCAAGGACTTTGGCTAGGGTTATTCAGACTCTTCATTAAATCTAATATGATGATAGTGATATAAACCACACCAGCAATTTTTAAAATGGAATTCTTAGTGGGAAAGTTCCCTTATTAAATGTAACCTTTGAGTTTTATATTTTATTTTTTGCACACCAACAGTAAACAGCCCCAGTTTCAACTGCTGCAAAGGTCGTCATAGGATTTTGTTTCAGCAGTTTGGGTACAGATTGAAATGAAAAGGTATTTTTATCATGACAAGTTAGCTTGTGTGGCCATTAAAATATTACACCATCTTTCTTTCTAGTTCTGTTTATACATAGCACGATTTCTTTTGCAGTCAATATAGGTCACAGCAAATTGTCCAGTTACCCATTTAATAAAAGATATTTAGTATGTTTGGAGTTTGGGTTTTTAGTCAAGTCTTATAGTGAGCTAAAGAGTAATGAATGTTCAACCATGTCATCACTTGTTTTCTAGCAAAAACTCTTGTTGTGCTTTACCAAATGTTCCAGTTGAGCCCAGGGCTTAGCCCAGGATTTGATGGTTCTGGTGGATCATAATGTTGGATACAGGAAGTTTTGAAGCTTTCTAATCTACATGGTAGCGGGTGTAAGGGAACCAGACAAACATATTTCAGAACAAGAGAGTTGAGCAGGATGGCATACAAACTGGATAAGGCCAAGTTCAACTTTAACTAGCTATGCACACCATCATTTATATGTTCTGCTCAATGTAACTAAAAAATGTGTTCATTAAGCCTAAGCAGATTGCAGCAAACCAAGCTCAAGTCACTCTAAAACACTCAATTCCCTCCAGCAAATGCCAGAACTGTCAAAAATCAGCTGTTCTGGATGCAAAGCAACAGGGACACGTAAGGAACAATTTGTACTACCGTGCCTTAAAGTCCTTTCAAAGGAAAGAAATATGAATTCTGCTTTCACAAGTTAGTTGTGATATTTTCATACTACAACAAAAATGGTAACCCTGACTTTTATACTTGGGGTATATGCAGCATAGATTTACATTTCATTGTTATTCTTTACTTTACAATGGTTGATAAACTCCCCATAGTTTGGGATTATTAAAAAACAAATAATAGAGACGAGAGATATGCCATCTAAGAAATAGTAAGAGACAATATAAAGAGAGCAAACACAATTCATACATTTATTCATTTTATTTAATAACAAAATATATTATAATATTGGCAACTCGACAAATCAAATGGTTAGATCACCAAGTGGACTAGTGCTTTAGAAAAATGGATTATGTTTGGAAATGGGGTAGATTGCACAGTTTTTGTTTACCTTTTATAGAAATAGTATAAATGATGATAATAAGGTAAGAGCAGTATGGAATTACTATGAGGTTACTGGAAATATAGGCCAGGAAGGAATCCCATTAAAGTGGAACTAAATGCAAGCAGACAGGTTGTTTATTGAAGAAAATTATGTCCTTTCTGCAATAAAACCTACTTACCTGTCTGTTCGCAATGTTTTCCGGGGAATGCTGGTATTCCAGGTTTATTGGGATGAAATGCAAAACTATTATTCTGGCTTAGACAATCAAAATGTCCAAAGATCCCAAACTTGGTAGAGTACAGAGTAAAGATGGCAGCACCTGCAATAAAACAGGGAAACAAGGAACAAGGAACAAGTAATAGTGAGTTTATTGTTTATTTTTTTATATCTTACCTTAAGTTTCACTTTAACATCTCTGACTGACTTATAGGCCAATGTAGTTCCTATATTCAAAAAGGGAGCAAAGTCATTAACAAGTAACTACAGACTGGTAAGTTTAATGTCCATAGTTGGAAAGGTCCTAGAGAGTTTAAATAAGAACCACAGGCTCTTTACAAATACTCTATTTTTATGAAGAAGTAAGAAAAACAGTGGAATAGCAGTTGATATAGTGTACTTGGACTTTGCTAAAGCATTTGACACTGTACCCCACATATGGTTAATATGCAAGTTAGGGTCAATAGGTTTAGAAAAGTCAATCTGTAAATGGATAGAGAACTGGCTTAAAGATCGCATCCAGCGAGTTGTAATTATTGATTTATATCATTTATAAATGATATAGAGTTTGGGATTAAAAGTACCATTTCTGTGTTTGCAGATGACACCAAACTATGTAATGGAATTAAGTCCATACAGGATGTCTATAATCTACAAGCAGACCTGGATGTACTGTTTGATTGGGCAGCCAAGTGGCAAATGACATTTAATATAGATAAATGTAAAATTATGCACTTGGGAGCTAACAACATGCATGCTTCATACTGTCTGGGGGGAATAAATTTGGGGGAGTCAGAAATGGAAAAGGATCTGGGGGTTCTGGTAGATCATAGACTTAATAACAGCATGCAATGCCAAGCTGCAATATCTAAAGCTAGTAAAGTACTTTCTTGTATTAAAAGAGGAATAGACTGCGAAGATGGAGACATTATCCTGCCCCTGTACAAAGCATTCATCAGTCCTCATCTGGAATATGCAGTCCAGTTTTAGGCACCAGTTCACAAAAAGGACATTGTGGAATTGGAGAGAGTGCAGAGAAGGGCCACTAAACTAATAAAAGGAATGGAGGAGCTCAGCTATGAGGAGAGATTAGCTGAACTGAATATATTCTCCCTTGAGAAGGGACGTATAAGGGGGGATATGATCACCCTGTATAAATATATAAAAGGTCCATATAGAGATCTCTCTTCCCCATTATTCACTTTGCAATCATTACAAAGAATAGGAGGGCACTCTTTGTGTCTGGAGGAAAAGAAGTTTAAGCTCCTGATAAGGAAGGGATTCTTCACTGTAAGGTCTGTGAAAATGTGGAATCGGCTCCCTTAGGATGTAGTTTCAGCAACTACTATAGATTGCTTTATGAAAAAGCTGGATGTTGTTCTAGAAGCACAGAATATAACTGGGTATTAAGGCTTTAAAGTAAAGATTGCAGACTGTTGAATTATGGAACATCCGATTGCCTCATGGAATCAGGAAGGAATTTTTTTCCCCTGTTGGAGCAAATTGTACCAGGGTTTTTTCGCCTTCCTCTGAATCAACTATGTTTTATAGGGTTTTATGTTTGGGGTATGATTATTTCCCTAGTGATTGAACTTGATAGACTTATGTATTTTTCAACATGATTTACTATGTAACTAACTATGTGATTTAAGTTAGTCAGGTGATAACATGAAAAATATATTTTCAATTATAATTTTGACTGATTTGACCAGAATGCCAGTCAAAAATGTATCTGGTAAAGCAAGTTTTATTATCAATTAAACAACCATTGTTTTTGGACCCAGACCAGTTTTTGCATTAAAAGTGATATTTCAATTTAACAATAGTAATTCAGATCAATTCAACAAGTTACCAGTACAATGAATACTTACTACATTACAAGAATCAGTTTATATGGGACATATATTGATTATTATATTAACCAAAAATACCTTTGAGAGAAAATAGTTTAAACCATGGCTAGAATTATACCATTTTATGTTTCTAAAGACTAAAATCAGAGAATGAAAGTTTTGGTTGATTTGAATTTTTTGTAAAGAATGTATTTTAAATTATTTAAACTAATATTACAAATCATCAACATTACTTCACTGAAAATATACAATCAATAATGTTTACATTTATTCTACACTCTTTTATTCTGTGCAAAAAAACAACGTTTTAACATCTCCCCTAAACCCTGGGCAAATAACTTATATTTGAGCGTTTCATTCGCCAGTGTCACCACCTTTCAAGCTGATTGCAGATTGTTGGGCCAAGTTGAAGCTTGCCTGTAGACTCACTGACAAAGGCTATTATATAAAAACAATCTATTCTGCTGATGGGATCAAGGTGAAAATGACCAGAAAGGGAAGTCATTATCAAAGTAGCATTTCTCATAAATATTTATAGTAGCTGAAGTTTGCATTGTGTTGGGCGTGTGCAAACATTATAAAACGTCCTTTTGTTTCCATGATATACAACTATGGAATTTGTGCTAGTGCTGCTCTTATATTGTTTCTTTATCCCACTGCATAATTGTCAAAAGCATTGTAAGCTACAGATATCCGAATACAGCTTAGTGTGTTTTAGTGGAAAACCTTTTCTTTAACAAAGACGGTTGCCCATTCATTACCCACTTTTCCCGCAATGTATGAAGCAACAATTCAGACTGACTGCCAGTGTTATTGGAAGAATCCTCATCAAACAAACTACAGCTGAAAAAAAAATAACTTGTATGTTGCTTTATAACTTTACAAAAGGTTTATTTGCCTTCATTCCCACAGACAGCAGCTGCAGCTTGTGAGCTATAGCATTCTGAGCCTTTAAATCCCTAAGGCAAAACATTCTTGTGTACGTTAAAACTGACATTTATCTACACCAATGTGTTTATGCAATTTTTACGTCAATATGATTTACTATTTCCAAATGGGTTTTTTTTTTAATAAATAGGTTGGTGAATGCTTTTCATGGGTTTGCTTTAATATGTCCATACTTTTAGACATCAGGGGAGCATGGTGTTAGAGAAAATGGGTGTTATATTATATATATATATATATATATATATATATATATATATATATATATATATATACATAATAACATTTGATGGGGCTTTGTTGGTAAATGCTGATAGAAGTTTTATTTTATTGTCTAGTATAGAACTTTGCCTTTTAGCAGCTCTGTGAAGAACAATGTCCATAAGGAAGCATGTACCCTAAACAAAGGACCCAAATATGCATGGCATTGTGCACTAAGCTTGTTTGTATGACTATGAACATGAATGGGGCAATGCTGGAACAGTCCCTGGGTCCCACCTGGCACTGCGCAGGTCATGGTAATGTAAGGTATGCCCTTGTGTAGTAAGGAACCATTGACATTTTAGGTCTGTTTTTTAACTGTTAGCTCCAACCAGATAGTTAGAACTTTAGCAGGGCTTTATTTCCTTTGTCTCAAAGACTGACCCTTAAAAAAAATTTAGATTTTTCTATACCATATTTAAAGCAGACCTAAACTCAAAATGTTTACTTTACATAAAAGGTTAGGCAGCCTTTTTATGTGAAGTAAAAATTTTATTTTTTTTAAAAAAGGGTGCAGCACCTCCCCTTTCTGTCTTGATCATTGCTGCGCAAAGCCTCCCTACATCACGTATCCCGGGAGACACTTGGCTGCTCCTTCTACACATGCTGAGATCAGGGCATGTACAGAAGGAGCCCTTTCATCAATGGAAAAAAAATTGCCAATGTCACCCAATCTCGCTCTTGTGCAGTGCGAGATCAGGTGACGCAGGAAGAAGAACCCGGAAGAAGAGAGAAGAAGGTGTCGGTGCTTGAAGCTTCTTCTGCGCCAGGCCGAAGATAGATACTGGGATGACGCGGGACCCAAACGAAGAAACCTCCCGACCAATGGACTGATCTGCAGGATTAATGATAAGATTGATTTTTTTATTTTGGGTTTAGTTCCACCTTAATGGGCAAACATTACATCTACATTCAAACAATGTCTATGGTAAAGGTGATACACTTGAACAAATGACATGTAAATTAATTAGTGAAATATTAGTATATTACTAATAGTAATATTGGCACCTAGTATTTAGCACCTAATTTAATTTCATGGATTTAACGTGGAGGTAAAGGTGTAAATCCATGAAATTTAAATAAGGCGCTAAATATAAGGTGTCAATGAGTATGGCCTACATGATGAGTTTGCAGGTGGAACCTGTCGTTTAATATCTGGGGTCTGGTGCTCTCTTTGCTATTGAAGTGTGTGGTGTCATCATGCTAAGATGAAATTAGCTCACCAAAGCCCTTAGTTATCATGTTTATCATGGAATTTAAAAAGATTGCCAAGGTATTTGAAATCAATCAAAAAATAATCTACAAGAGGCATAAAATTATAGAACTCACAATTTGTATAAATTGTTTGATGAATGAAAGAGAGAGTTGTTAGCAGTAATAGTAGGTGTGTTCATGCAAGCCAAACCACAAAATCATGACCAATCATGACCAATCAGGAACTAATTTTGTAGAATTATGACGAACAAGTGTTATTGGGTTGCTTTGCTAATTCAAGACTTGGGTAGCTTACAGTCATCAAGTTAATTACAAATGCTGCATCAATGTAAAGTGTGCCTAATGAAAATGTAAGGTTATCTGTCAGAAAGTTATAGTTGAATCAGAAATAGATCTTTCAACATGATAAGAAGCCAAAGCACACTATCACATCCATCAAACAAAAATGAAGACTTATGGTCTGTTCTTATGAAAAGCCTGATTTGAATTTGATTTTGAATTTGGGCAATTTTAAATGGGTAGTTTATGCAAGGAAGAACTTTTTTTGCAATTTTGCAATGAGAAGTGTTCACAATTGTAATTCTGTTTATGTCATAGATTGCTGAGCAGTTATGGAAAATGCCTGTTAGAAGTAATTTCTAAGAGGGTAATACCAGCTTTTAAGACCAAGGGTGTATTTACTTTTTCCACAGTTATTTATTATATTCATCTTATTTATCATAATAATTTTGTTTTTTTCAGTAGTCATTGAACAGGGATATAGGGATTTATTTACTAATGGAGTTTAGACTGTTCACTTGTGAATTATCACTCAGCAAGGATGGTGAAAATTTATTTTGCAAAGACTACCCAATTATGTGCAAAAAATTTTAAAAAAATTGATATTTGTGGATAGTTAAAGTCAGTATTTATTAAGATATATTAAATTAAATCTTGCAGGGTGATTATTTACCTTTAGGAAAAATCATGTTTTCATTTATGATTGTTTAAATCAGTTGTAGATAATTGGTCTGTATTGTAGTTTTTAGGATCTGTGGGTGTGGGTGTGTATTTTAAGAAATGCCCTTTCCCTCACTTTCTATTTCTTTTTTGGACTATCATAAAATAAATCTATATGTGTAATGACACATAATAAAAGGTAAAACAGATGCACTCAGGTGATAAAAGTGATAAAATAAGACAGATGTCTTTTATGGTAAAGATGAATGAACAGCTACCCCCCTACTGTCCTAGTAAAGGATCCAAGTAAAAGCTGTGCAAAGCCTCCCTACATCATGTATCCCGGGAGACACTTGGCTGCTCCTTCTACACATGCTGAGATCAGGGCATGTACAGAAGGAGCCCTTTCATCAATGGAAAAAAAATTGCCAATGTCACCCAATCTCGCTCTTGTGCAGTGCGAGATCAGGTGACGCAGGAAGAAGAACCCGGAAGAAGAGAGAAGAAGGTGTCGGTGCTTGAAGCTTCTTCTGCGCCAGGCCGAAGATAGATACTGGGATGACGCGGGACCCAAACGAAGAAACCTCCCGACCAATGGACTGATCTGCAGGATTAATGATAAGATTGATTTTTTTATTTTGGGTTTAGTTCCACCTTAATGGGCAAACATTACATCTACATTCAAACAATGTCTATGGTAAAGGTGATACACTTGAACAAATGACACATAAATTAATTAGTGAAATATTAGTATATTACTAATAGTAATAGCAGTGTATTAGTAGTGTACACCTTATTCATTGGCACCTAGTATTTAGCACCTAATTTAATTTCATGGATTTAAAGTGGAGGTAAAGGTGTAAATCCATGAAATTTAGATAAGGTGCTAAATATAAGGTGTCAATGAGTATGGCCTACATGATGAGTTTGCAGGTGGAATCTATCTGTCTTAAAATATCTAGGGTCTGGTGCTCTCTTTGCTATTGAAGTGTGTGGTGTCATCATGCTAAGATGAAAATAGCTCCCCAAAGCCCTTAGTTATCAAGTTTATCATGGAATTTAAAAAGATTGCCAAGGTATTTGAAATCAATCAAAAAATAATCTACAAGAGGCATACAATTATAGAACTGAATGAAAGAGAGAGTTGTTAGCAGTAATAGTAGGTGTGTTCATGCAAGCCAAACCACAAAAATTTTTTGCAAAGACTACCCAATTATGTGCAAAAAATTTGTAATGACACATAATAAAAGGTAAAACAGATGCACTCAGGTGATAAAAGTGATAAAATAAGACAGATGTCTTTTATGGTAAAGATGAATGAACACCTACCCCCCTACTGTCCTAGTAAAGGATCCAAGTAATTAAACTTGTTGTTTTGCTGTATAATGTGGCATCATGACATCATCATAAAGCAGCATACATATCTGTAAGTTATGCTGGCCCTATTTAGGAGGTAAATATAAAACACCCTCTTCCTTTTCCATTATTTGCAGAAACTGCTGCCACATATTAACTATTCAGCTTATGAACAACTTTTATACAAGTTTTATAATCACTGAACAAAGGCCCATTTATTTCCCCATTGGGCACTATCATTTTCCTGTTACACAGCACGGATAAGATACCACCAGGCTGTCCATTAAAGATCAAAAACATCTTTACCCTTCCCATAACAATCATATGTAAAATCAGGAAAGTCTACAAAACACTTGATTGAACAGATGTATGGCGGCTTCTCTATTTTTTACCTTCTTGAGGAATATGCTTAAAGGCAATGAAGAATATTATAATAAAACTTACCTTACACTAAACAGGAAGGTCACTTAGAAAATAGCCCTTTACTGCCTACATAAAAAAGTACATAAACGTCTGCAAAAGCAAAAGCTTTGAGAAATGTTCAGTAAAAGGACGGCATTCTGCTAAGAATTCCAGCACCCAGTTCTCCTTTAATGCAGAGATATTGTGGCATCAACCGTGCTTTGCAGGAGAATCTAAAAAAATTGCTTCCAAGGTGTGCATTTTTATATTCCTTCTCTTCCTGTAATTTTTTAAACTGTTTAATGACATCTTGTTATTTTTTAACTATACTAAGTGCAATATGTATCCACTATTTACATGCATTGTGTTTTTTTACCTTACCGGAAACATTGTGCACATGCATGTCTCTAGTAACCAGGGGGGGCGAAGGTTCCTCTTTACAATAAAAGATGGTGGCTGTGCAGATTTGTTGTTTTGCCAGTTCTTACTAAGGGTGGTCTGGGAGACTCTCAAATATTGTTTGATAGTTGGGATTGGGAAAATTGGGCTGTTAGGTGACTAGATGAGATTGCCTTCAGAATGGCTGGTGATTTCAGGGGGTGTTTTCGACAAATGCTATTTCCTTTGTTCAAAAATTGCACAAAAAGTAGTGATATTGGAAGTTATGGCTATATGGCTAGTATGCAATGATGTTAGGAATTAACTTACTGTAAAACTTCAAAATATAATATAAAAATACATGCCCCAATTAGTTTTTCATTGGTATAGACAAATCCTAATCTCTGACTTGCTTAGCGGGATAAAAAGTAGTGATATGGTTTATTTTCGATGTTACATAGACTCAAATAAAAATGCAGTTCTCTGCTAAAATAAGTAAATTTTTTTATCTTTTCAAATAAATTGCAATCATTTTCACTAGATTAGTGCCAACATACAGCCCTTTTTGATACTAAAGTGTTTTTTTATTTTCTTATGCTCTTATATGTTAGTCAAGAAAGATACTGTAAATGAATGACCAGTTATCTGGATGTTTACCAGGATTCAGTAAAGAACAGGATCACATTAAATGTTAATTAAAAAAATAAAAGATATGCATGAAAAAACAAAGCTATTGGTCTGAGGTTAGGAGGGGTTTTTCCTATTTGTCAGCATTATATTACCTTATTCATCTATTTAGGAATTTTGTTAATAAATAAAATTTATCCTAATGACGATGCTCAGAAAAAAGGAATGTGCATTAACCCTTGGGCCATACCTGGAAAGCCTTTAAAGCATTTTACACAAGCCAGCAAAATTTCACTGTCGGACCCCTATTTAACCTAACTGCATTCCTTTCCCAATCAAGCCTGAAGGCATAAAAGTTAAATGTGGGCAATAATTCATTTCAAAGTATTTTTTTACCCAATCATCCCTAAACACAGTCCAGAAATCGTTATACTAGGTTTAACTCATAAGGAAATCAACAACATGCATTTATTACCTATGATGTGCTAAATCCCCAATTTTCCCTGGGCAAAAGAAGGAACTGTAAGGAGGTGGATGCAGGTTTTTGAGTGTTGACAGAGAAGTTCTCTTCTCCTCTGTCCCTACTCTTAGAGTTGCAAGTTTTCCTTTTGTACGGTGAAAGAGGCAGAATTTGAGCTGGAAGTGGTGCACAGTGATATCAACCCCAGTTTTCACTTTTATTCATGTGTTTTATATCAGACATGGTAATAATGAAAATGTAATAGATATCTTTATGACTTGGATACATGAAATTGTTCCACTCTAGCATACATATAGGTGATATGTCTGAATCGGTCTATTAACATTTTGAAGGCTGTAAAGTTTGAACCTTGCTAAAAAAAAAAAAAACAACAGATTGGTGTAGGAAATTCTGGTTTGATTTTTTTTTTTAACAGAATCAACAGATTACACATATGTATGGAATTTTAATAATGTTAAAGCTGAACTAAAACCATAATTAGTGTTTCATCACAGGGAGCCACCAGCTTCCTTTTTCTTTTCTTCCCAATGACAATCTTTAGCCATCTTGCTGTTCATCCCCGGCACATGCAAGGGAAACTGGGATTGCCAGGTTACTGATCAGTCTGGAACCCGTGGACACAGTCTATTTACACAGCACCACTAACTATTACATCCGAGGGTGTCTCTATGCAGCAAATATATACATATGCCCATCAATTAGGATACAAGTCCTAGGCCAGGCGAGTGGCCATTACTACATGCAGCTTGCCACCATTGACACCCAAACATGATTCTGAAACTAGATAACTAAAAGGAGGGAAAGCACTAAATGGGGAGAACCATGAAAAGCACAAATTTAAAGCACTTTAAGAAAGGTGGACAGAAGATGTTATTGCTTAGAGGAATTTTTACATTGGCATTATATCCCAGGAATTTTTACTATATCCATCCAATATGTTGAGGTGGTGTTAACAATAATGTGGGGACACATTCTACAGACCAGAGGATTCACAGTTACCTGGTGATTGTAATAAATGCATCTAGAAATGAAGATCTAGTTCACATTTTAACTATATAATGCTATATCCCTGAAACCAGTTGCTCCACTGTACACGGTTCCATGGATTTTATACTGGAAATAACTTGTATTTAAACTATAATATCACACGTGATGCTTTCCTTATTTCGGGAGTTGTTATTGAACCTTCTGCACACAGTCTGCTTGGTGCACACATCAGAATACAAACAAAAAGTGATACATGTCTAGTCTTGCAAATAAATGAAATGTCATTTTTGGTTTGCTTTTGACTTCCTTAGATGTCAGCAGTTTTCATCATCCCATAGACTGTGTGAAAAGAATGTTTACTCCACTTCAGGTAGTGTTTACTATGTATTACAGCCCCCACAAGTGAAACCATTGGCAGTATTATACCCTGTATGGCTCCACTTCATCCTTAACACCTTAAACATTTTTCTATACTTGTCTCATCCTCTTGAACTTTCTTCAGCTATTGTTCATTATGCATCTTCTTTTATTTTTATTATAAAGTCCCAAACAATGTCTTGGTTCACGTATATTATACAAGTGCTGCAGATGCGACTGACTGCAGTGAAGAATCTCTTTCACATCCCGGGAGAATATTGTGTTTAAACAGTGAATGTTTGTCAACTCATACTGTGATCAGGGACATGTCTCTAATCCCTGTATTTACTAAAGAGCCAAGAGTTAATAGCATTCCTGTTCTGAGAGTAAAAGTTCTGTATAAATCTTTCTCTTCATGTATAACCTGCACCTGTCATTGTGTTTTGTCATCTTTCAGCTGAAACTGTGTAACAATAAGTCATGCTTGCTGCTACTGAGCTACTGTAGTAAGTTATTCAAATATAACACAGCAGGCCCCTAAGTATGTCACACCGAATTTTTTTTTTAGATAGGCAAATTTAAGCTAGGGAAAAGTTAGAGTCTACCAAAAAAAACCTGTCATTGCAGTGACAAATGTTTTACTAGAGAGAATCTGAATTCTGCAACACAGAATTCAAATTTTCTGCTTTATTATTATATTGTTTAATTTATATATATATATATATATATATATATATATATATATATATAGTAAGTCAGGTTAAAAAAAAGACATAAGTCCATCAAGTTCAATTTATAGGGAAATAAACATATCCCAGATATAAAACCCTATAAGACATAGTTGGTCCAGAGGAAGGCAAAAAAATCCTGGTACAATTTGCTTCAACATTTGAATCCTTTGAATTGCTTCCTGAATCCTTGAATCCTTCCTGATTCAATGAAGCAATGGAATGTTCTCTGGATAAACATTCTCAGTTATGTTTACTTCTAAGCTTTAATATCCAGTTATATTCTGTGCTTCTAGAAAATCATCCAGCTTTTTCCTAAAGCAATCTATAGTAGTTGCTGAAACTACTTTCTGGGGAAACCGATTCCACATTTTCACAGACCTTTTCCAGTGAAGAATCCCTTCCGGGTCTTAAACTTCTTTACCTCCGGACGCAAAGAGTGGCCCCTTGTTCTCTTGTATAAATTTTATTATAATTTTTTTTTTTATCAATTAGGCTTTTTAAATTAGATTTTTTTTACTAACTTAGAATATTCTTTTTTCAAAACCAAAAAAAGTTTGGGTTTTATAATACCCTTAAAACTGTGGTTTTAAGGGTATTATAAAGTCCACATTCATATCATTAACTATGAAAGGGCTCACAATCTAATATCCCTATCATAGACATGTCATTTATGTAGTCTAAGGACAATTTTTGAGGGAAAGCCAATTAACCTAACTGCATGTTTTTTGGAAATGGGAGGAAACCCATATAGATACAGGGAGAACATACAAACTTCTTGCAGATAGCATCCTGAATCCGAGCCTGTGACCTAGCGCTACAAAGGTGAGAATGCTAACCACTAAGCCAACTGTGCTGCCCAAATACAGTTTAGAGGTTAATCTACAGTTCTTGGTTATGACTTAGATTCCTATTTTTAAACAGTCATACCTTTGATTAAGTCTGTTATTATGAGATTGCCGTATCTACTTATTTGGGGTTGAGTATACAATGAGAGAGGCTGAAGATAGAAATATTGTATCATAAAAGCTAATGTAGAGTATGCCATCTTGAAATGTTGTTTGTGTGTGATATTTTGACTTTATCCTTGTACAATAGATTCAGCAGGATATCCTTCTAGTATTGGATATTTCCCATCTTGAACAACTGTCAATAGAACACATGTGTGCATTGGAAGATTTCCCCTCTGATCCTTTTCTGATTGCAACTTAAAATTTTGGTGATTTACACTTTCACTCACAATTCTCAGCGACATAGTCAAAACAATAGGAAAGAGTAAATACCCATAACATAGAGACAAACCTAAAAAAGAACCAAAAAACAAACAATGGATCCATACCCTCCCCACCCAAAGATTTGCCTTCAGTTATATGTTAAACAATTTTTAAACTGACTATTCAAAGTGATGTATATCATGCTTTTGTGAACATTTGATGATCCTGGTGATACAACAATGAGCCTTCATTATTCCCTGGGGGCTAGTTTAGTAATATCCTCAAAAAGAGATGAAAGACATAAAAAAGGGAAGAACATTTCCCATAAACTCAACAGTCCAAATAGAAAGTAAACAACAGTATAGTATCCATAATAACATGTAAATGAAAATGCAAAATTTATTAAGGAAAGCCCTATATAATAAAGTCATATATGCAAACCACATACTGGAGTAGGCCAGCATTTATGTTGTATACTATATGTGGCCAAACCTTCGAACATATCATCTTGATTGGCTTACAATAGGGAGAATGTTGAAAATATTTTTATAGGTTGGAATGTGAGAAATGTTGCAAAACTGTACGTGGACAGATAAAAAGCTATAATAAGGATGAAAGTTGTTGTGAACACCCTTGTGAGTTTCTAAAATTACATTTTATCAAAAGACATTTTTAAAATGAGCAGATATTTTTTAAATATAAAATATCATTTCCTAATATAGTAAAAAAGACAAGAGAGAGCATAGGCTTTTTGAAGGCAAGGTACAATAATGTAGTGTTAATGTAGTTTTAATAATTTTGTGTTCAAAAATTAGCTTCTAACAGAGTCCAACTGAAAATTATTGCATACCAAATGCTAAATGAGTTTAGTGGTATTTTAAAATGATAAGTGGTTACATTCAATAATTAAGTAGCATTAAGTTGGAAGATCCACATGGCTTCCAGTTGTAACAGTTGCTTATCAATATACCCTCCACGTGAAATCATTGTATTGCCAAAGTTGTGTTGGGTTCCTACATGAAAACCCAGGGGATTATTATTTTGCCTGAGTTTATTGTATAAACTGTACTATTGTACAACTGTATATTGTACAATAAACTCAGGCAAAATAATAACTGTTACAACTGGAAGCCAAGTGGATCTTCCAACTTAATGCCCCCCCCAAAGACCAGGGTTAAGTGATGTTTTTTCCTTTAAACCATTCTTCTGATAAAATATTGAACCAACACCCTGCCATTACTTTCACTTTAGAATATTGTAAATTATTTGTTTTTACATTGGGGAAATAAACCAATATTGCTTTGGTCAAGCAATTCCCCTGAGAAAGCCTAACAGTGAAACACGTTGGGGTTTTGAGATTTGATTGTATTTTATATATTGAATGTAACCACTTAAAATGTTAAAATACCACTAAACTCATTTAGCATTTGGTATGCAATAGTGTTCAGTTGGACCCTGTTAGAAGCTAATTTTTAAACATAAAACATTAAAACTTCATTATTGTACCTTGCCTTCAAAAAGCCTGTGCTCCCTCTTCTCTTTTTTACCATACTCTTGAACATAACAGGCTTGACAACCCAAAACTACCTAAATACAGTTTAGGCACTCCTGGGATCCCTTAACCTTTGCCTATTATTTCTTAATGTCTTAAAGTAGAACTAAAACATCTAAAAGCAGTAAGGGTCTTTATTACAAAAGGCACAGGTTATGGCTCTTCTGCAATAAAATAAACTTACCTACCTGCTCACAATTGTCAATGGAGTATTGGATCCAGGCATAGCTGGCTGGTGGGAATAAATGAACTCCTGTGCATCTATGTGGGAATAATGTCATTCCAACCTGGCCAATCATCCCAAACCTTCCATAGGACTGGGTGAAAATGTTGGTGTCAGTGCTAGAACGAGAGGTAAGTTATTGTTTT
Organism: Pyxicephalus adspersus; assembly: GCF_032062135.1. Taxonomy (NCBI): domain Eukaryota; kingdom Metazoa; phylum Chordata; class Amphibia; order Anura; family Pyxicephalidae; genus Pyxicephalus; species Pyxicephalus adspersus. The sequence goes on along the minus strand of NC_092868.1, from coordinate 33,459,620 downwards.
AATTGTAAGGTTAAGTTCTGCATTTATACAATATATACAGAGCGACAAAATTGTAATTTGGAGGGAATGTAGGGATGGGGAGGGGGTAGGCACAACTGTCTTTCTTGTTCTTGTATCCAGACAGTAGTACAGAGCTGCTACCTGTGGATACAAAAGGTTTAGAAAACATAATTATCTAATCACTGATCCTGGCCTTCTCTTTGCTAGTAGTAGATCAGTAGATAATTTTGAGCAGATCTTTAATCGTATTATTAAAGTCTATTACATAAACCATTGATTGGTAGACCACAAGCAATGTGGTCTTTAAAACTACCTTGTTTTTGAATTCAAAACTCCTTCTGGGTTTGAGACGCCAGCATATTTGTTTTCAATTTGTTCTTCATATGCCAAACCTTGCACAGGAAAACTGAAATTCAGTCCACACTGTGTATCACGACTACGTCATACATCCAGACTGGTATCCCAGCTCCAAGCAGAAGATCTAATCTGTACTGCCAGTGTGTATAATTATTATGATTAGGTCTCTATGAATACATTTTCTCCAACTTCTGGACTAAATCATTTTTAAATTAAGCTGTCTGTTGGTTTGTTTGTTGGTTGTTTTTCATTATAGTCGTATTACATCACTATCCAGCTAGAGATGCCTGCTGCTTTACTGACACTGCATGCACTGTAAATCTACAAAAATAAGTGATCCAGGTAAATCTAGGCATACTCTTTAGTCTAGATCTGTTTTGCTTTTTTTTTACCCTCGAAGAACCCTTGAAATAATTTTTAGGTTACTGAGAAAGCTCTTCAACGATAGTAACATATCTTTAAGTGAGTGCTTCACTGCTGGGGGGGAAACTCTCAAGAGATATCCCGTAGAGACAGGTTTGTCAGATGGAATGTCAGCTACCACGTTACCCTGGTCCTCAACTGAGGCCTGCTTGTAATGCCGTTGTGACGGCCAATTAATAGATAGAGGAGAAGATGGTAAAGAACTAGAGGACTCACCAGGGCTTCGGTAGAGTGAGGGCTGTCAGCAAAGGATCGTGGAGATCCAGATATGTGTGTGTGTATGTATTTATTGCTATCCTACAATACTTATAAATAAATAAATACTTAACCATCCTTGCAGTTTTTTTTTGCCCGAGCGAAGGTCGGGCTTAACTGCAAGGAGGTTAAATAGAAGTTTATGGAATATCATTAATCTCATTGGGGAGCTAGTGGCAGAATTTCATGGATCCTAAATCATAAACCGATGAACTTTTTCAAGTGGATACATAATTCCCTCTCTCATGTACTATAATATAACTAAAAAGAAAGTACTTTTTTTCTATTTGGTGTTGCCATAATGTGTAAGTATGGTACCTAATGGGTACTATATCTGCTAAAAGTCCTCTACACCCTCTTGTATTTCAAGATCCTCACTGGATCATTACTCCCAAACTTTGGTAGTACAAAACTTATCTCCAAAAGATTTAGCTCAGCCTGGCAGAGCAAATGTATGACCATGGCAGACATTGTCTGCTAATAATTCACTGCAAATGTGAATTTAATCAAATATATCATACCTTTAAAGATGTTATTATTATTATTATTATTATTAAACAGGATTTATATAGCGCCAACATATTACGCAGCGCTGTACATTAAATTCTGCCTTCATAACAAGATTACAGTACAGTTGAAATTGCTCAATAACAGTATTTCAAGAGCTTGGTGCCATTTTCCTTCCTAAGCACACTGAAAAGCAAGAAGACAATAAAAACATGAGATAAATTGTGTTACTTGGTTTTATAAGACATAACCTGTGAACTTGTCTATACCATCTCGTAAAAAGTGCTACTAGTTATATCTCTCTAAAGAACTAAGGTTTACTATGTGCAACAGAAAAGTGAAACTTCAAAAGTAACCAGATCCCTTTATATTTTTGTTTGTTTATCCTTCAGGTCAAGTAACAATATGATAACGAACAAACTATTTATAGTTTTCCATCAAAACATAAAGATATGTGTAAGATTTCAGTTAGTTGGAAGAATGAATAGAATGTGTTTATAATATAAAGATTGTATAGTGTGGCAAGATTTGTTTTTTTCTGACTTTACATTACACAAAGCTGTAATCTGACAATTTTGGACAATCCTCAAAGCTGAGGAAAAGTTATATATCTGCTAAAACATTTTAAAATGATGGATGCAAATTAAAAAAAAAACTGTCAGGTTTGGTTTCTGTATATTCCTTTTAATTCCTAAAGCCTCAAACTTCCAGTAGCAAACTGTTAGGTTATCATATATTTTTCCAATAATATATAAATTGCTTGCAGCAAAAATCAGTGTGCTTCTAGAAAAACATTGGATAAGGTAACCTGGAAGTCAGAAGCATAGCTACAAGGGGACCAGCCCCTATAGCTGCAGTGGGGACCAGGGCCGTGGGGACCCCGGCTTATTAACTTTTTTATTATAGGAGCCCCTGCAACTACAGCTTCTCTAGTCCTCACCTCATGCAGCATAGCACAGAAGCAGAAAAATCTATTACCTCCCCTGTAAAGCAAACACCTACTGTCAGGTTAATGGTTTCATAGTACAGGTAGTCCCTGAGTTACGGACATCCAACATACGGACGAGTCCTAGATACGAACAGGGCTTCCCTGCTCGTTTGTGTGCAGGACAGAAGCTTGGAGGGGAGAGGGTGGTTCGCATGACTTGCAGAAGAAATCTTTTGCTGTTTTGCAACATCTTGTAACTCTAATTATCAAGACAAACTTTGCAGTTGTTTCTTTTTGCATATCAAAGCACAGCTTGCTCCTAAACTTAATGAATGTCTAGGCTCCGTTAAGGTTTTTTTTTATTTTTTGCTTTATTTTTTTGCTTTCTTTGTAATTAACTCACAGTAAGGATTTTATATAGTAACTGACACCATGCTGCCTAATAATATGTTGAGACAAACATCTGTCCTAATTGTATACATTAAAATAATGTACCTGTTCTTATTTACATATAAATTCAACTTAAGAACAAACCTACAGTCCCTATCTTGTATGTATTCCGGGGACTACTTAAAGCTGTGCTTGTTATTGATGGAGAGGGGAAGGTGTCATGGTGGCTGTACTCGTGATTGAGGGGCAGAAGAGTGTCATGATAGCTACACTAGCTATGAATGGTGTAACAGTATCTGCCGCTGTTTTGGGTGGGAGGAAGGCTTTCCTGGTGGCTGCATTTATTACTAGAAAATGGGAAAGGGTGTGATAGTGGCGGCACTTGTGATGGGAATGTTCTGGCATGATGGTTGCACTTGTTAGGAAGGATGAAAAGGTGTTATGGTGCGGATACTTGTTATAAGTGTGAAGAGGGGAATGAATGTCATGGTGGAAAACTTTTTTGCAAAAGAGAGAAAAAGGTGATGTGCTATAGGGAGAGGTATCATGGTGGTTACATTTGGTATAGATAGGAGGAAGGTGCCATGGTGGCCTCATTGTTGTGGGATATTGGTGGCATGAATTGCCATGGGGAACAGTGAGATCATAGTGGTGAACTTCTTTTATGACTCCTTTTCACTGTAGTCACTATAGCAAAAACTTAGTAAGTAGAGAACCCTATCAAAGCCTTGCTGGAGGGCTTTTTGATTTGTAGTAATCCATTTTCACCTTCCGTGTATTTGTGTGTTACATTAATTATTTCCTCCAGAGAAGACATCATGCTTCTGTATCGGAAGAAGGAATTATCAAATCAGCCAATGTTTTTGAATTACTGCAATGATATCATGGTGAATCACAATTTACTGTGGACATACACTATAGTTGTGATAAACCAACATCTTTCCTTGCGCTTTTTTTTCATTATTACTTAAATGTATTTGTGATGGGTATACACATACACAGAAACTATCTATTTACTAGGGCATATCCAATTTAAATGTCTTAGAATTTCATTTTTCTATTGCAAATTTTCCTGCACCCTTTAGCAGTTTGGAAAATGGCTTTGATAATACATAAACCCTGTGAAAGCAATGGAATTAAATGTATTATAATCCATGAAATAGCTACATGCTTATGATGAAAAAACATGTATGATAAAGTGTAAAGCTTTCAGAGCTTTATGAATGAGATGAAAAAGGATGAGGCTTTGAGCAGTTTGCTACTTGTCCAAGCGTCTGTTGTATTGTTGCAGAAAACCCTTGCTTCATCTTTCATCAGTCCTTGTAGTTCACAATATTGTAAACATTCTGCTTTAAAGCAACTCTTTTATTATTGATATTTTTTTCTGGACAGCTGCTGCTCTTTAGAAAACCCCTGATGGGCAAATTTTTATTCAAATCTTAACCTCTAGATTTGTCTGCTACATGTGGCCGGAATGTTCTGTTTACATTATGCAAAAAACAGTTTGTCATCTCCTGTGTCCCATAATTATAAATAATTGGATGCAATTAATGTGACTGCCCCTTGTTTGTGTTTGTCACTGTGTTCGGTTTACTATTGATTTAAAAGCACTGGGGATAAACATAGTATTTTCTATGTGTATTTAAAATTTACAGTTAGAGTGGTTGGGACAAGTCCCAGTAAACCCTTAGCCATGACCATAAACCATGACCATTGCTAAAAACAGACCTATCAGCATAATTTTTGCTTTATATAAAAGGTTAAATAACCCATTATATAATACAAAAACTGCCTTTTTTCTGACTACTTCTTTAAAAAAAAGGGGGGGGTCTAATAATCTCTATTAACCGCCTTGTCAGTAAAGACTGAATGGGAAGCTTAGAAATCAGGTATGTACAATAGGAGCAGCCTGAAGCCCCCCAGGATAGGAGGCTCTGGGCTTCCCATTCAGTCTTTACTCCCAATGGGTATAATGGGAAAAAAGTGCTGATCTCACGCATGCACAGTGATATCGGCACTCATTTTTTTTACATTTACAGGAGGATACATCACCCCATAGCTCATTTGTGCAGTGTGAGATGTGCGGGTGATGTAGGCAGAAGCCAGGAAACGAAGGCCGCACCTGGTGGTTCTTCATCACCACCAGGACAAAGGAAGAATCCAGGATGGTCCGGGACCTAATGGAAGCTAGCTGTGGAGGGATTGAGGGCTCTGCAGAAGTGAAGGTAAAGGTCATTTTTTATTTTAATGAAAGTTCCACTTTAAAGGTTCATGGATAGTTCTGTGGCTGGCATTTTCATTCAGAAGCACTAAGGTCCCACATCTGAATCATGACATGGTTGCTCTCTTTTTGGGGTTTGCATGTTATTCCTGTGTTTGAGTGGGTCTCCTTCAACATTCACAAAACATACTAGTAGGTTAATTGGCTTTCCTCATTTAAATGGTAGGACTGTGGTGGGGACATTCAATTGTGAGCACATCTGATAGACATATAGTAACATTGATCATGGATTTGTTTGTGCTATTTTGGCAGTATATACATTTTTGATAATTTATGTCATTGTAAAAACACATATGCATTTATCTGTAGACTTAACTGTCATGTCATAATACCTAATACCTTACCTAATTAGATCACAACCTGCATCCAACAACCAGACGTTTTTTTTATAAAATGTTCCCCCTCCAAATTTGAGGAACGCTCACCTTTACTCAGGGTTCCCCTCTGGTCTTTCTGTTTTCCATCTTAGTATGTGGACAGACACTTTAAGATTATCATATACTATGCAGAACCAGTTGTAGCTTCTGTCTGTGCCTTGGAATGACATCAGCAGTAGATAGCCCTTTGTAGTATGAGATGTCCTAAGCAGGACCAGCCGGAAGGAAGCCCACAGAACCATGAATTAGGGCTAGCAATATTCTTTCTCTTTCTTCCCACCTGGTGTCACAATAGCTGCGAGGCAGTATAGTGGACCCTCTGTGTCACCAGCTCAGTAAGTGGATACGTGCACAGGGCGCAGAGTCTAAGCAGCTGCCCGGTCTTCAACAGAGCCTCTAGAGGTGAGGGTGTTGCGCTGCAGGCAACTGTCAGGTTGTGGCCCTTGTGCACGCAGAGGAAGGTGACTGCTAACAAGCAGGAACCAAATCATAGCGCCAGAGGGAAATCCAAAAGAGTAGTCAAACGAGCCAAAGGTCAGGGCAGGCAGCAAACAGAAGTTGTCAGGAAACAAGCCGTCAGTACACGGAATCTGGAACAGGAGACACAAACAACAGGAACCTGGAAGCAGAGCCCAAGGAACTCCTTGTTCAGGCAACTTCCTGTTGCCAGGTCACTTCCTTAAGAAGGGAATGTCAGGTGATGGGCATGGATCAAGTGAGCCGAAGACACCAATCCCACCAGCAGAGGGAGTGCTGTTGCTGAGATAATCTCAGGTATTAATCAGATGTTTGCCAGCAGTGTGTCTGCAGAATACCCCGATTCTCTGAGGCAAGGGAGCAGTTGACATAGAATCACCTGACCTGGAACAGGAAGTATGCAGAGTGTTGGATGCAGAGGCAGAGATGGTGCTGGCAGCAGAGGACTGCAAGGAAGGTGAGCAAAAAGGAGGCACAAAGCCCCTGGACCTGCAGGGATCTGTGACACCTGGACTAAACAAACATACACTTAATAATATTATTAATAGTATTATTAATATTTTAATAACTAGAAGGAAAACATATTTTAATTATTTTCAAAATTTCTGGAATTAGGTTTTAAATTAATATAATTTCCTTTTAAATAAAAAGCCAGGTGAAGGCTGTCATTTTACATTTTTTGTGAGGCAGGAAATGGGTATTGTGCGGATAGGCAGCAGAGAACTCTGAGGGCCTTGGTTACAGTTAAACCAGCTACAACTAGCTACACAACACAGACAACAAATGTTTATATTCAAAGATCTTGCATACTTGTAGAAAGGAAGAAGGAACATTTGGGAGAATAATATATAATAACCAGGAAAATCAAGGTAGGCTCATCATACCAATTTCTTTAGGCTAAGCCAGAACCAAAATTATGTCTAAAAACAAATGTTTCCTGATCTGACCATTTTCTAACTTTCTAAGGTACCTAAGATTCTAAAAATATTTTTGTGTGTGAAAAATTATATCCAGTGATAATTATAAACATTAATGATGGAAATAATAATAATGAACATTCGTCTAACCTTGGAAGGAAATAAAGAGCACAACCTTCATCTAGTCTTGTGTTGAGTCATGAGATGTTTATCAACATTTAAATGCTTAACATTTTCTAATGTCAGAATTTAAAAATTATTGACACATACTTTTCAACAATTTATAAATTCTGACATTAGAGAAATGCTTGTGTTAGAATAAATAATTTTGCTTTTTAAGTTTTAATAAAACCAGCTGTGCATGACTGTTAAGGAGATTATTTTTGGACAAGTTACTATTTTAGAAAAAAATCACAAAACTTTAAGTATTTTTTATTAAAAGTTACCCACAATAAACATATCACCTGAAAACACTCAAGAATATTTTTTGTGCTTACAATCTACAGTTACAGTCTGTCTATATTAGTCATTTTAATTACACATATTGCTTTTAGCAATTTAAAATAAAGTTCAACAGTGTTACAAGAGGTCAACCTTCTATTTGCCTTAAAGTAGATATAACTTTTTACTTTAAAGGTAGGGCAGGGCACACAAAATTTGTAAAAAAGAAAACAGGTGATAATGCAAAATATTGCAAATAAAATTTATTGCACTTGTGGCATATTAATAATACTTATCAAGAAAAGAATGGGCATTTGAACACTGTAATCTGTATGTAAAATATGGATCATCTGGTGGCAATGTTATAGAGTTTAGGTCAGACTGCAGAACATTTACACCACTGGTCAAAAAAAAGAAACTAAATGGCAGAATCAACAGATTTAAAGAATATCTTTAAAAAAATTATACAAAACAACATTCTTTTGTTTTGTTTTTTTCTTATTGGAAATGAAGGTTCACAATCACCTACAGGACCTACCATACCTATTGGTTTCCTGTAGTAGGCCTTAGAAGTTCTAACCACCTACTTCCAATAGCTATATATTTCTCCTCCTTGTGTACATATATGGTTTCCACTGTATTACAGGTATGCTGGAAAAATCTAGTAAAATCGATTTACCTTCCTGCTTTGGTCGTTATATAGTCACATACCTGAACTTTTTACCAAATTCATTCAAAGGAGAGGAAATGAGATGTAGTACAGTATAAAGTAGACTGAACCCAACAATGTCCATAACTTTGCCTCTATGCTATCTGAATTAAATTATCATCCCGATTGATGTTAGAATTTGCATTGTTCAATTCTAAGGCTTTTTTGATCATTATGAGTTTTTCCTGTCCTGTGCTGCCCTGTGTCTTCTGGACTGTAGTGTTATCTAAACAATATTATCAAGAAGTATGTGGGGACTACATAAGAGGGGAGGTGTTATTTTTATTTCTGACACACTTTCACTATGCTGACTGATTTAGTTTTGTCACCCTGGAAGTTACTATAAGAATCAGCAAAATAAAGTCAGAAAAAAACACATGCAGCCACCACATCAAAAGTTTTTGTTTTTGGGTTTAACAAATTTGTTGTGTTACCCAGCATAGGACAGGTTCACTTTAAATGAAGTATAACTCTGAACTTTGTTTTTTATGTTTCTTAATTTGTTTTTATTAAATGCTTGGAAGACCCAAATACGTCTTTGTATTAAAATTTTAAAATGAGCTGATGCATTACATAATTTTCTAAATGTGGCTTGCTGCTGATAGAAATTTGAACCATGTCTTACCTTTTGCAGGGCAGTACCAATGTTTCCCAGGCTCCATTTGTCCAAATGTCAGGTAAATATTTTATTCAGGTTATAATAAATTAAAGGATGTTTAACTTTTGGAAAAAAACTGAACATTTATAATGTTTTATTTAACTGCATTTCTATGGCTACAATAAAGAATTTATAAACAAGTATATGTTCACACTTTCAGACACTGTTTTTTTTTCTGATTATGGAATTTTTTTAACCTAAATTTTAGATAAAAATGCATTTGTGTATTGATTAAAAAAAAGGTTCAGACATGCCTGTGGATCAGGCATTCCCACAAAGCTCTCTATGGATGGCACCTTGCCAGTCACTTGGTAACTGGCCTCACAGTGCTGGTCCTTAAAAAAACAGCGTCTGCACATTTGACAGCTGGCAACGTACCGGTACCACTCACTGCCGCCCCATTCTTTCTCTACGGAGCTGCCACTTGAAGAAGCTGCATGTAGAAGTCTTTACATGTACATTTTTTGCAAGTAGTACAAGTACCTACGTTTATCCTTACAATATAACAATTTCTAAAATTCAGAGTTGATAAATCTCACACAAATACAATAAATCTATTTATTATATTTCAGCTATGTTTTAATTTGCCTGCCTAGAGCTGAACCCCAAGTAAAGATTTCTTATATAATTTTTGTGGGATTGTGCCAACAATCATAATGCAGTAAGGTTTTAGGTGCATTCAAACATCGGTTTGAGATACTTTTAAATCAGTGGTGCCCAACCTTTTCTCATCTGGGGGCCGATGTTGACATTGGGATAAAACTTGCAGGTCACAATGCAAATAAATATTAAAGATATATGTTTAAAACTAGAATAGTTTTCATTTAAAATTAAATTAAATTGAAATATTTCTAGTTACCGTAACATACATGCACCAAAAAAAAGAGATGACAAATCAAGAATCACTGCAAAGGATACTTCCAGAGAAATGCAATTAATGTGTCAGATAGCCAAGGGTTAGAGAGTTAGAGTGGCCCCCAGGGCAGACTCAATTAGGGGACCCTGGTCTTGAATTAGCCCACCTTATTGTGAAAATATCCCTGATTGTTGTTAGGATTTTACGCTTGTGACCCCATATATGGCAATTTGTTTTGCTGACGGGGCCTAAATTTGTTTAGAAGAAGCAATTCGTAATTGAAAGAAACATTTGTTGATAAGCCTTTGTTAAGGCAAGGAAAGTTGTGCACTGATTCATTACATCCATTATATATCATTTTAGTTCTGATTTCTGTAAAAAGATTAATGTGGACATTTCATTTATGGATAACAATTACTTTAATTTGCACATCTTTTGTAATCTTTCCCATGATTTTTCAAAAATAAAAAGTTACAAAAATGTTGGTACAAAAAAAATCTTCAGAACTAAATTGGCTCAAAAAGTGCAAAGCAGGAAATCTTGGTTTGTTTAAACTCCTCTTAGCCAGATGCTGTCTTCCAATTTGTCCTTCAGGTGGCCAAACCAGTTGCAATTTTTATATTATTAAAAGTAGAGGCATTGACAAAATTCTGATTTAATTTGTTTGGATTGGTCAAGAAATCCAAATGGTTTTAGAAATTCCGAGTCCAAATTGGTATTTTAAATTAGCTGTATTATACCTGCCGATTTAGCCCCCAAAAGGGTTTGTCATTGACAAATACGGTAGTGTTGGATCAGAACTTAGACTACTCAAATTAGGATTTCCAGAAATTAGGATATTTTGCCTACTACAGATTCTAATGATCCCACAGATAATTAATATTGCTATGGGATACCTCATCCAGGTCATAGAGTTCTCATGGTGTCATTTCAACATTCACAATAATAATACTGTGTGATGTACAGGCAACAATGATGTCTGAAAGCATGGTAAAAGAATACAGACCTAAATAATACAGATAGGAAAAAAAGACACAATAATAAAAAGTATTATCAGACAATTTCTACTAATGTCTTGATGTTCACAACATGGCTGTTCTGTATCCTATGTATCCTAAAATACTAGAAATGTTATTAGATCAAGACTTGTCCAAACCTTCCAAAAGAAGCTGGCATTCCTCCAAATTCAGAAAATCAGAGGGAAGATTTGGGTTATTTTTCACCCTAGACCAAAAGAGCAGATTTCTTTGTTTAAGCGCACATCATCTATCACCAGAAGATTACCAGAATCTGTTGTGGAACTCAGAAAAGAATCGTCTGGAAAGCTTTTCTAACTCTTCATCAGACAACCCTTTAAAGGAGGTATATGTGCCTTCTGAATGTACAAGGCTGCTCCTAGCAGAGGGTACATGATCCTGATGTCTTCTTTCTGTGTTTGCAAATGGCTTTACTCTGCACATCAACACAAAATTTATTTAAAATTCCCTTTATCCTGAAATCTGTTGATTTTTTTAAGCAAATAATTGGTGAGCCTCAGAGTTCCACATTGTTGTAAGTCTGGAGTATGGGACTGGTGCAAGACAATTTGTAACAACAAACCACATCTTATACTATCTTTGAAATAATACTAGTCATGTTTAAATTGCCTTAAAGCCTACCTAAACTCAGAATTTTCACTTTACATAAAAGGGTAGACAACCCTTTTATGTTTAATAAAAATTCTGTCCGTTTGCTTTTTTTTAAGTGCAACACCCGGTTTAATGTGATGAAGATTGAATGGGAGCACAAAGCCTCCAGAAATACCTATGTCACGCATGCCGGGAGGCTCTTGAGTGCTCCTTCTGAGCATCTCAGGCATGCACAGAAGAAGTCTTTTCGTGAAAAGGGGAAAAAATTGCCGATCCCACGCATGCACAGTGAGATCGGCAAGTATTTTTCCCATCCAGGCTCGGGATTGTGTGATGTAGGAAGAAAAACCAGGAAAAAGATGTTGGTCGAAATGTTGGTGCTCAGAGCACTGGCATAAAGATGCATGCCAGGATGACACAGGACTGAATGGAAGGGACCCTCGGACCAATTGACTGCCCTACGGGATTAAAGATATGTCAATTTTTTGCTTTTGGGGGACTTTTGAGTTTAGTTCCTCTTTAACACACTGGGCTTTTTTTTTTTTTAATAAACAAGCCTGAAAGCCTAACACTCTTTCCTGGGCCTGTGATACAAATATTTCTATGTATGGTGGCTCAGAGGTTAGCAATCTGGCCTTTGCAGCGCTGGGTCCCAGGTTTGAATCTCAGCCAAGACATTACCTGCATGGAGTTTCGAGGTTCTCCCCGTGTTTGTGTGGGTGACTTTGGACTTTGTAAAGCACTGCGAAGTATGTCAGTGCTATATAAATACTGTATAATAATAATAATATTAGTAATAATATTAAATGGACAAGCCTCTACCAAGTGCCATAGCTTGCGGCCTAGAAGGAGGTCAAATACACCTATCAAAGATTTTTGAATGAACCTAGAAGATGGATCAAATATATCTAAATGTAGCTTTCTTGCACCAGGAAACATGGCGCATTTGCTTATAGGACCGAAAAACCTGTCAATGAAACCTTTTCATATATGTCCCTAATGTCCCTATGCAACTGCAGAAAAAAATATTCAATTCATTGAATTCTCAAACATATTTTATGACCAAGTGAAATTAAAACCGATAGATTTTGTTCTGCTGAAAAACACTTATACATCCAGCAAGATGTTCAAAAAGATTTCCCCTTCAAGTCTATGAACAACGTTGACAGGACAACCAACCATATAGAAAAAAAACATACAATTGTTTGTGACTTTATAGGCTAATTCATTTACACAGTAAAAAATATTTCACAAAAAAAACTTTATTTTAATATGAAGCAAAAATCCAGAATTTATAACAAATAAACATGTGAGGTAAGCAAAATCTCTTATGCGAGCACTGTAATGTTTCAAAAACTTGTATGTTTTTTTTTTATAATGGCTTTTAGAATCAGGGATGTGGCCTTTTTGTAACTTAAATATAGTAATTTCTTTATCCTTGTAAAGGACAACCAACCATAACATGATACAAAGAGCATTTAAAAAGAGAGAACCAACCACTTCTGTTCACAAAGGCCTAAAAATAGTCCAAAAAAGCCTCTGTAACAGCTCTCACTTAAAACCATTATAAGAAAAAAGGCCTTGGTGATTTTTACTCTGTCGTACCTTACAATGCTGCAGTTCAACCTTTAAAAAAATGTGAACAAGAACCTCAATTGCCCCTCTTATTAGTTGAAAGACTTAACTGAGAATAAAAAAAGCCACACAATGTGCAAAGCAGGTTTGCACTTCCCTATGCAGAAGCAAACTTTTATTGTATGTATTGTACATGAACAAAATAACTTGACATAACTGAGTAAAAATGAGTAACTCTATTTTCAATTAAAAAAAAATATCTATATATATATATATATTACATTAAGTAAGGATAAAACAAAATAAATGTAAACTAATGTCACCTATTTGTCAATACAGCAAATTGTGAGGTATTATAACAATGTTTACATTAAACTAACTTTTGATGTAACATATCCTTTTGAAATGATACGCCTACTTTGTACTATGGTTAATATGGGAACTTATTCATTAACCACCGGAGGCTGTGGTATAATAAATAGGCATTGATAAAGCTCAATGCCTAACCACTACATTTTGAGACACTGCACTTAGTTGCATATGTTTTAGGGTGAATTAGAGTGACATTGTCAATGAATTGCACCACAGCACACAAACCATCCCTTACTATTCATTGCAATAGCACACTATTGCAATTCAGTGGTTGAAATGTGTTCTTAGACTTGCATTGGGAGAAGAAGCATTAAAACAATCCCATTGTATAGCAATACAAAGCAGAGATTGAGTATGTGATAGGTAATTAGGGTTGCCTCCATGTACATATGTAAATCACACACTGATAACCTTATTAACATTGGAGTCTCCTTTACATGTATAGGTGAATACAACTAAACAGACTATATATTTAATTCACAAAACATTGGAAATTTCTGAATTTTTTTGTAGAAATTATTTCAATTATATTTTATTTTTTAACACAAAATATAACTATCTGTCAATTATCAATATATTCTCTTAGGTTCACCAGTCCTGTCTGGATATTACAGCGTCAGAAGATCTTTCCTTCCTGAATCTGAGTTCCATGCTGCCAAGCAATACCCAAATGACATCTACTCATCATCTTTGGGATCAAAGTCAATAGGTTGTGATTCAGCTACCATCCAAAGCTACCCATCCCTGATTGAACCTTATTTCTCTGACTCTATGGGTGACTATCGGGGTACATCAATAACATCTTCTGGCAGCTCCCTGTTTAGTGCTTCATCCCTGCCACCTCTCCTACCTCATTTCTCTGGTGATCCATCACATTATCTGTTGGTAAGTGATTCTAGACTGTACTACAGAAATAATAAAAATTAATCAGAAAAGTTTCCTCTCTCACTAACTCTAATGTTATCACCTAGCTGTAGCTAAGAACTTTGATATAGGCCTACGAACAATATTTTCACAAGCTGTTAGGTATAATATAGTCCTATATTTAAAAAAGACATACAATCCCTCTAATCCAATATGCAGAAAAAAAGCTTCACATTGAAAATCACTGGAGATTTGGACACTGATAATGAACAAAAAGGTTATGATGGTTTTTTTTATGTACAGGTAGTCCCCGAGTTAAGGACATCTGACATACGGATGACTCCTAGATACGATTGGGGCTTCCGTGCTCTCTCGTGTGCAGGACGGAAGCTTGATGGCGGGAGGGAGTGGTTTGCATGACTTGCAGAAGAAATCTTTTGCTAAACACATCTGAGGTTGTGGGTGACACCAAGCTCTTCTGCAATTTCTTGTAACTCTTTAATGACAAGACAAACTCTGCAGTTTCTTTTTGCATATCAAAGCACAGCTTGTTCCAGAAGTTAATGAATGTCTAGGCTGCATAAAGTTTTTTATTATTGTTATTGTTGTTGTGATTAAGTCACATTGACACTATGCTGCCTAATAATATGTTGAGACAAACATCTGTCCTTATTTTATTTTATTAAGTATTGTACCTGTCCCAACTCACATACAAATTCAATTTACAAACAAACCTACAGTACCTATCTGGTAAGTAATCTGGGGACTACCTATACTTAATATAGGGTGTATGATTACTAGTGCAAAAAAAAAAAAAATCAAAAAGGTTGCCTGCAGAATAAGACTTTTTATGCTCACCTTTACTCACCATCTATTTATTAATCGGTGTATTTTATTCCTCAGAGAGACTCTTGGGAGCAAACTGTTCCTGATTCAATTACCCAGCTGGATGCATTGTGCACAGATGCTTCACAAACTGTATCATCATCCACAAGTTGCATTTCATCTGAAATTGGAGCCACACACTACAGAAGTGCAAGCAGAGGGTCATCCTCATCCCAGGGCACTCAGTCTTATTCCTTACATGCTCTAGAAGATGTTCATTATTCTACTACTTTTCCATCTACCTCTTCCTATGCCTTCTCACCATTCATGACAGTGAACAATGATTTAACCCCAAAGATGGTCCATCACCTTTCCCAAGAGGACACTGCAGAAACAAGTCCCATGCAAGATAGTTCTCCTTGGCCAAAGGAAGATACCAACACAGTATGGGGACCATATGAAATTCGAAGAAACTACTGAAACTTGTGTTTTCCCATCAGTCATCAATGATTTGCCATCATAATACTCTTAGATTACATACCAAGTTGAAACTTTGGACTGTGGAAATCACACTAACAAGGCAATGCTGTTACTATTAGTATTCATAGTTAATAAACTTTTTGAGGACTTACCGCAAAAACAGAAAGTAGATCCCTTCTTAATTCAATATCAATTTTTCCTTAACAAGTAGATATGAGGTTTAGGTTCAAGCTCTGGGGATAGGAGTCAATTTTGTGGTGTTGGATATGTGATATGAGATCCAAGGAACAATGGTTAATTCAATGAGGACAAACTTTTGTAAGTCATACTGTACGTCATGGCTTTTGAATTACTGTCAGATGGTAACAATGCCCAATAAGAGTAAAGGAAATCCTGGGTGGTGTCTATAAATAAATATGGTTAGTATACAAGGGTATAAATCTGTTTCTTAAGAATTACAAAAACAAATTACATCACTTTTTAGTGGTAACCTTCCTTTGGGATGTATTTTTCCCAGCATTGTACCAACATCTTAATGCCATCAGCAAAAAATGTTTTTGGTTAAGAGCGTAACCTGTGATGCTCCTCTGCTTTCATATCATCATCACTTGAAAATCTTCTTCCCCTTATGAGATCTTTGAGCAGTCCAAAAAGGTGGAAGATAGACACTAAATCCGATCTATAGGCTGAGTGTCCCATAACCTTCCACTTTAATTGTCTGAGGGTTTCCCATGGGGGGCTGCAGTGTGGGGTACTGTATATAAAACACATATGACAGAACACTGTTCCATTTTGGCAACATTAATACATTTTGCAGCCAACTTCATCACAGCATGACTCCTATACTAAACTGCAAGGTCAGCCGTCTTGCCAGACTAGTCACATTACACTCTCAGACATGACCAAATACCACTGACCCCACCCTCACTGTTTCCTACTAAAATAATAAAAAGTGCAGAAACTTTGAAGATCCCTCATATATTGCATGCGGAGCTACAAACCTTGAACTGTATGACCAGCAGAATAGTTGGTGCATATGGTGACAACATTGATGGTGCCATTTATTAATCCAATAGTATGCTAAGAAATCAGCAGCAGTCAAAGACGGTGACAACTTTTCTTCTCTGAAAAAGGGACCATACAGTCCTGAAAAATTAGCCTGCTTGGTAAATAAAAGTTTGAAATAAAAATTTTTGTTCGAGTGTTGGTTACTTTTTTACATACTGTCAACCATAGTTACTGATTGATTCACTGAACAACCTAATGTATGATGGACTTACTTCTGAGGACATAAAGTTTATGTTTTAAAAATTGGTAAGTATCTCTGGGGGCTCTGCTTGTAAAACAGGAAATCAGACATTCCCTCAAACATCCCTTTGTAGGAATCTTCTAGGTCTATGTGTTTCAATGGCAGTAACTGATTTCCATGAGAGAATATTTGAGTACTAGTGATGGGTGAACATGACATTTTCCATCTGTTTTTCCCCTAGAAATATTCTAAGTGAAACCAGGCATGTTCTCTCTTCACTACTAATGGTATTATCTCCAGCTTTCCCAGTGTCTAAGAACTTCCTTTCTAATAAAAGTTATTACATGCAACATAACTTTTTACCATTGCAGCATCACTTTAGCTGTGAAATCTATCACCTAACAGTCTCAAGCCAAAAACTGCCCACAAATTTATAACTACTTATCTACTCTAATCATTTTGTTCACTTTAAATTGGCCATTGTAATCCAGAAAAGCAGTCACTTATAAGCACAATTTAAGTAGTATAAAAAGGACATATGCTCCATCTCCTTCTCCTGATGTCATCATCATTGTAGTGAACTGATCCCATAAAGGAAACAACTCAACAAAAATCCATAGCCTCATTGTTCAGAAATGTATTCATAGACAAAAAAATCTGCAGAATGGAAAACACTGTAATTAGGTTAACACTTTGCCAATAATATAAATCTAGGGTACAAATATTTGTCTAACAATATTTTGAGCAACAATTATGGCACAAATAACTGAATTGTGATGAAGTTTGACATCTTCATCTAGTTCTTAGTTGTCCTTTATCAAACTGGAGGAACACACTGAAATCCTACAACTTTTAACCAAAATATTGATCCTAGCTTAGAATATTGTCACAGTGATTTAAACTAGTTTATTAGAGGTGGTTACATTTTTACTGGTGATGAAAAAGGTAAGCGCAAGAAAATGCTTCCTTTTTCTCTCACCTATTTTTAGACATGGAACTTACTAGTCCTGGTGGCTCACCTGTCCCTGGTGCTCAATGCTAAACTATGTATGTAAAAGAAGGATGTTAAAAACATTTTGTGATTATCAGGCTTCCTAAAGGAAAAAAGTTATTTGTGACTTCCCTAATAAAACTTATAAAGGTTATATTGGCTTTGTTAGGTTAGGTATTTTTTGTACAAAAGTTTAATGACAGTGGACTAAAATGACAAAGTTCGCCCCTTAAAGTACATTTTTTTTATTTTGTTTGCTACCCATGCTCCTAAATGTTAACTTTTTTATTAGTCGAAGTTTTATTGTACAATACCCTGAAACTGTAATACTGTTGTAATGTACGCATTTCAAAAAATGTTTTTGTACTTTGGCATAGCTTACACAATAAAGTAATATTCTACATTGTGCATGTTGACATTTGTGATTGCCAAGTTCATTGATGCTCAAAGCCAAAATAAAAGAAATCATTTTACTGTTATTGTACTGGAGTGCCACAATGTCTGTACGAAACTTATTGCAGTGAAACAAATATAATTTATGTTATGTGCAGTACATTAGAAGATCCCAAAGGTTTGTACATTCACCCTGTCTGGTCTATTGCAGGAAGATTATCTTTGGGCTTTAGTTGATGACATCAGTTTGAGATACTTCTAAGATCATTCAGAATTTACTAACCATTGCTTTTGACCTTCAGTTAACCTATTCTTGACCCACACTGGACTTGCTACAAGCAGGTTTTGCAAAGCAGATTTGTTTGTGAATTAAAAAAACATTTCAAGCAAAGGAAGGCTCATGAATAGTGGCCCTAATACTGGGAATAAAACTACAGAATATAAGAACATAGGTAAGAGATCATCATCATTGTGCTTCTAATCATATCAGCATTATGGCTGATGAGGCAGAATAACAAAACTTTGACAGCTATTTATTTCTTAATCCCACATCATACAAGTAAGTTTCATTTGAGTTATTACATGAGGAGCAGATTTGTAAATCGTGTAGTAATAATATTAGGTCTGAATAAATCTGGGGTAATTGACTGAGATCCTGTAATTGTGATTATGGCAGCTCGGAACAATCTGAGCATTAGGCAGAGTCAGCTGTTATCGTCTGGAGGCCTACTATGCATGTCAATGAAACGTAAAGTAATGATGAATTAGATTTTGGATTGCTCAATGATCTGATCGGAGGTCAAAATATTTCCAACCCGAACCAATTGCTACTGTAACTATCTAACCCCAACTAATAGTAATTCTTTACCATTAGGCCGTAAATATTGTGAACTAATTTTTTTATAGATCCCCTTGTCTTAAAACTTATAACATATATTAAAATATGGTAATAAGAATAATACAATGCCATGATCGTTGAGCCAAACATTTCACCATTAGTATTGGCCAAATTATGTCCCATTCATTCCCAGTAAGTTATGGGTAATGTGGCTCTAATGTTTTTTTCTGTCTCCTGATGAGATCACGGGGACAGCACAAAAAGGATATATAGAATGAGCCAAATTGTCCAAAAAGTCACCAGATATTGCACAGATTTCTTAGTAGGTAGAAGCAAACCCTAAAATGTTTGAAATATAAAGACACCAAAGGATGTGAACTAAAGTCCTATAATAGAACCATGTTTCAACAGACACAGTGAAATAAGTCAAAGCCACCATATTTTAGTAATATGAGTGTTATGAGTATTATGAATGTCCACCATGTATCTAGTAACCATCTGATATGTAAACATCCATATTACTTACATTCACTGGACTCAAAGTATACACAGCAACCTCCCTTCACATGCTAGACACATGCAATACAAACACATATCAGGGAAGAGTAAAATATTGTATATGTGTTTTGAATATTTTAGGATTTCCAACTGATTTATTTGGCAGCAGATGTTCCAATGTGCACAATCCCAGAACACACAGGGATGTGTAGATCTATTTGAGGACCAACAAAGATATTAGCAGTCGCCAAAGGACAAAGTATTTAGTATTGTGGTCACCTTGAGCGATTTTCGAGGCAAGGTCAAGATTACAGATGCTGAACCCTATATAAATTTTGTTAGATTTCTTCACCATTATGTAGTGCAGGGCATTCCTAGGACTAGAGGACTGATAAATCTTTACATTACAAAGTTTTGGTCTATAGGAGATTGTACCAAGATTGCACAGACTTTGAAGTGTGTGGCTAGTTTCAAAGACACTGCCCCTGATTCATCAATAAAATCTGCGCTCGCTGGAAGCGCGAAAGTACGCGCGGACAGCGATCACGGTTTCCCGCGGTCCGGACTCGAGTGTGCTCGTACACGCGCCTCCTCACTGCCAGCCGGATTCCTGCCTTCATAATAATGAGCAATAGGGGGCGCGAATCTGCCAATTAAGGCAATTAGATTTCAGCTGCGCGATTAAGGAGGATCTGTTAAGCTCAATGGTGCGATCATAGCAATTAATTAGAATGATTTTTTAGGGGAACAGTGACTTTTAATGCAACCTCGCCAGTGTAAAGCTGCCGGAGATGCGCGGCTCCGGCCGCGAGCTTTTCCAGTTGCTGAATAGCGCAACGGCGTACGATTTCGGATTGCGAATACGAATGCGCGAGCGATCATCCGATTCTGCTTGATTAATCAGGGGCACTATCTGCATCAAGCCTGATATGACAAATGATACTTGGATTGTAAAAGTTTGAGTTTGGATCAGTAAATATAGGGAAATAACAGTTGTTAATACTGACGTTAAATACACGAGGCTCAATTTCATCTAACAAGCACCCACTAGGAGTCATCAAAGCTAATTTCTTTAAATGCCCTTCCAGAATGGATAGCTTCTAGATCAAGCCTGACCTGGGAAATGACAGCTGAAATCTGAAAGTTTGAGTTTGATTGCTAAGTGCAGGCAAATAACAGTTCTTAAAAGTGACAGTTTAATACATGAGACCCAATTTTACTTAACAAGCACATGCTAAGTGATACAAAAGCTAATTTCTAAAAATGTCATAATAATTTTAGAAGCTCATGCTCTTAGGATGCAAGCAGCATGTGTTTTGTCAAATGAAAACATAATTTCAGCATGGATAATTTTCAGATTCTCAGTTCTTAGGAATAGTTATAAAAGGAATGTAGATGTATAAATGTGTCATTTAGTATGCTTGAAATAAAGCTGCCCAGCTTTTTTTCCCTCTTAAAATTAAGTGACAGATGTTAAAGAGCCATATAATCTACAGACTGTGTGTTTTGATTAGCAAGAAAATGACTCTGCTAGGAAATAGTTATTTCCTGTTTGTAATACAATCATTAATAAGTATTACTGTGCTTTGTTTACCACCTAGCAAGCTTTTACCTGTTATTACATTTCTAGAATAAATGGGAAATGCAGGCTGATGACAAATGACACCCATTTGTAGTGAAAGTTACCTAATAATGTAAAATAGATGTAGAATGAATAACAATGAGACTTTTCAGCTCGATAAGCCAAATTATTCCCTAAACTTTATATTTGCTAAACTTTTCAGCAATTTCTTCCAGCCAAGAAATCATTCGATTTATGGTGTGCACATCAATTAATTGTGTAAAAAGCATTAATGAGCAACTTCTACCTCCTAATGTAAGTATTCATGCATGTGCCCCCTTACATTTGGTGCTTTTTTATACTGCAGAGCATTGTGCAGCAACATCTTCTTTTCTTTTACTGCTCTTAATTTACAGGTTCTTTCCTACTCTGCCATTTTTCTAAAAGGCATTTTTTTTCCCCAGCCAACTGGCTTACACACTGAAATTGAAGTGTCCACATTTAATACATAGATCTTGCACGGTGGCTAGCAAGGAGAATGTTGGATTTTGTTCAATCACCAAAGCACTCCAGCATGCACCACTGTGAACAACAAAAAATTTTTGAAGAGTTTATAGGTAAGATGCTTACTTTCCATAAAAGGCAAGTATGGAAACTATAGGTCCACTTTAAGCTGGGTACAAATGTGCAGTTATTACCGTTGGATCTTTCACAATCCTTTCCAACAGCAAAGGACTGTACGATGCATGAACGAGTGTTGTACATACAGCACTGTTCTGCTCTATAGAGAGGGGGGAAAGACGGAGCGGCACCCCGCTGCACGCTCCTCCCCTTCCTTTGCATTAGGAACCTTCATCGCCCATCATCTGTGGATCCGCCAGGACGGTCGTTCAGATTATGGACGACGGGCGCTGTACACACACCAGATTCTCGTCCGATATCGGCCCTGAACTCATTATCGGGCGAGAACCATTGGACGTGTGTATGTAGCTTAAAAGTGCCAAAACAAGACAATAGGTATGCCAAGAAGATGCTTTTTTTTCTAGTTTTTTAGAGTCAGGAATACTATCTATCTCCTCTACAATCTATTATGAATGCTGCAGCCAGACTCATCCATCCTTTCCACCACTCTTCTACTGCTGCATCTCTTTGTAGTTCTCCTCATTGGCTTTCATTACCCCTTAGAATCAAAATCAAGCTCCTGTGCTTTCCCTTCAAATCCCTCCACAGTTATTGTCCCACTTACTTTTCTGACCTTGTAAAAAAAAATACTCCCCTAGCTGCTCTCTCCGCTCCTCCGATGGCCTACAACTGACTTCCTCACTCATAACCTCATCACACGCACGTCTACAAGACTTTTCTAGAGCTGCCCTGAGTCTCTGGAATGGTCTTCCTCGTCCTATTAGGCTTGCTCCTACTTTCTGCTCATTTAAAAGAGCACTCAAAACCTATTTTTTTAAACTTGCCTACCCATCTTCTTCTGTCTTTTGAAACCATCACTAATTCCCACCACTCCACTCCTATTGTGTATTACTTCCCCATCTCCTAGATTGTAAGCTCTTCGAGGCAGGGTCCTCTCCTCCTGTATCACTGTCTGTATTTATCTGTCATTTGTAACCCCTATTTAATGTACAGTGCTGCATAATATGTTGTCGCTAAATAAATCATGTTCATTATTATTAATATTATTAATAATAATAATAATAATAATAATATCATTTAGCTGTTTGGAGATCTAAGTCTTCATGTCCTTGGACGGGAGACAGGTATAGTGGGGCAGAACAGAAAAGCCAAGCCTTGAGGAATCGATAAAAGTAAATCATCAAGAAAATAGACCTGAGGTCCGGTAGACCACCCAGAAACTGTTACCTGTACCAAACTTGTATAGCAGGTCAGCTGCAGTCTACAAATGTATTTGACAGATGGTGGGGCAACTGAAGGTCAAAAGACAAGTCAGATCAGCAAGAGGTAATCAGGAACAAGACAATGTAAGGGTTGGCAACAGATGAGCAGAAACAAGTTTAGGTATGCAAATGTGTAGAACAAGGAGCTGAAGATCCTCCAGAATTGTACTGCCTAGGCTCTGAGCAATACCTAGGCTTTCAGGTGCCAATAGATTATGCATATTCCGACAAAAATAACAAATAAACAGTTTCCAGACAATGATCTGATCTTTTGCTATTTGTAGCTTTTTTTTAGAAATTTTTACCCTTACCTATCATTTATTTGAGAACACTTTACCAGACAGGAAGTGAGTAGAACTGTGCAACAGCAAGATGACTAATCAATCTTAATGCCCGTTCTTAAAACACAAACCATTGACTTTGCACATAACTACATGGCACTTCTCTACCACTAAACTGCCAAAGGCTGTCCAAGTAGCTGAACTGAAGTTTTAGGTAAAACATATACCAAGGTTAGGCAGACTAGGGATGAGCGAGTGAGAATATTAAGTTCGTTCTTGCGGCGAATCGGGCCTTTCTCACTGACCGAAAATGTATAGAATACAACCCAGCTCATAGATATGTTGCAAGGACTAACAAACCAACATCCAACAGCTTTTTCAAATCAAACTTTAAATTAATTCAGGAGTGAGTTACAATTCAACAATTTTAGGAACCAGGAAAACTTTACTAAGTGGAATTAACTGGAAATCAGTAACATTATCATCGTGACGGTCTGGGAACTCTAAAAAACACCTTCTTTTACTCATATCTCCCAAGAAAAGGTTTTTGTTCCTCTGCTTGATTTACGTAGACCTGCCATCCTGCCAAAGTATGGGTAATAATCATTTCAATACACTATAATCAAACTCTGTGCCAGTATGCATCTACACCTAAAGATACTTGGAGTAAGCCTTCTTTGGACCCAAGTCGTAGTTGGATTGGGTCCACGGAACATTTTTGATGCTGTAACACACAGCCTCTCACTTTAGTATTGATTCATGGAACTATCTACTTTCATACTGAATGGTTCTATAAGATTATCAGAGTATGTGTACATTGCAGCCAGCCACCACAAAATGACCCAGCCTAGCAAATCTCTAAAGAAATAAAGACATCATCAAAGAAGGCTAGGAAAAGTCTTCCCAGGGGATTATATTGTAAAAACAACACAAGGTTAACACACTGCTAAACACAACAAAGAGAACACACGTATAAATATCAAGGACAAAATGAACACAACCAGAATATCACAATATGTGAATGTGTATTAATAAAATAAGCTCCATTACATCTTATATGTCTATCACAGCAGCGTTTGATGGAATATAAAGATGATTTGTAGAACCAAGCAGAATGATCAATATTCTGGTGGAATTTGACTTTATTCTAAATCTCCCGGCAATATTAGGGGAGAATTCCCTCTTTTTATATATATTATAAACACCGACTAAGCTATTTTTAGCATTGGGGGAGAGGTGTTTAAAAAAGTGTGAAAATTGTGTGAATCACAGAAAACTTAAGGTGAAATGTTTATGTACTGGGCATCATTACACCTGAATATAAACACCGTGCACCACCTGCCCCATCCTATAGAAAGCATTTACATTTTTTAACACAAAAGTCATAATCCTGTGCATTAATAACCATTAGAATGCATACCAAGGCATACACTAAAGCTGCAATTATAGTAATAAATCAGTAGAATAATAAAAAAAAGCTTATTGACATTGAAAAGGGTGCTAAGCTCCTGCATGCTGTATCATAAAGAGTAAATCTCCTAAATTACTATGCAAACCTTTCACCTATGTTTAGCTCTGGCTTTTTAAAGTCAGTCAACTAAAAAGCAGGCCATTGAATGTTTGTACTCAGCATTCAGCCCACCTGAAAACTGCTATGAATACATAGTTCTATTTCTTGCTGTAGGTTTGTCAGCTCTAAAAGTCACTGCATGGCTACTAAAATGAGAACTACTACCAGATTGATGCTTGCTATTTCAAAAGAGCAATACAAAAAAACAATAAGGATTTTGAGCCCATAGTATCCTTAAACCAGGAAAAAAGGAAAAGTTTTTTGTATGCTGAGATCTGGTTGGTTAAAGACAATTATAAATATTACTGATGTTAAACACCTACAATAAAATTTATTTTAACCAATTACAGTTACACATATACCAATTGTTTATACAAATCATCGTATTGTTTGCTGCAGTGAAGTTGCATGCACAACTATATATTAAAAACACCAAAGTAATCCAAAAACATAAAACAAAAAAACACACGTAATCTGAAAAACAAAGGATAATGTTTTGTAGTACACTAAATAAACAATAAATAATAATACAGTAGTATTAGGCAAACAAATAGTTCCCCACATAATTCCTGAAAGGCAAAAACAATAAGCAAACCTTGCACAGAGGAAGGCATAATGGTATAGCTTTGGCTCTGAGTATGTTTCGTCTCCTGGGTTTGTCTTCAGTATTTCCCCCCGGTATTTCCAGGATGATTCTTGGCCTTCTTATCTAAATTCTATGCATCCACAACCATCTTTCAGCGCTATCACTTCTCTTAAAAACATCACAATGAAATCCTCTTTAGGCCTTGTGTACATGAGCTTCAGTTTGTATAAGAGCAGTCTATACAGCAAACTTTTACAAAGCATTTGTGCAGCTTTTCAGCTTTAAGCATCTTTCTTTAATCCTTTGAAGCTACTTTTTAAAAACACAACCTGCAAAAAAAGATCATTTATACTAATCTTTCCCGCTGTCTGTTCCTTGAATCTTCATTGTCTTGCGGAAATATGGCCTCCAGCCTTCACATCTGAGACTTGTGGGTGTAAGGTGCCTGCATCCCCTTCGGCATGCTGTGATTCCTCCAGCCTCCCAATATTTTGTTGTGCTTTAGTGACATAGAAGCCAGTGGATGGAACCATCAGACACACACAATACTGTGTACGATGTGTACGATGTGAAAATTTTACCAAAAATCCGTAGCTCTGCAAAACAGTGAAGAGCCACAAAAAGAGCACCAGGAACACTCTTATTTTTAGGATGAATTTGTTTATAGCAACAGAATCATTTTAGGCTTAGGTTAAATACATGGCATAGTAAATGGCCTCATGCAAATATCAAAATGCATTAATGGGTGGATGTCAGTTTGGAGAAGAGGATGTTCCTCCATGTAGACCCCCTAGGTGTGTAATGCTGGACTGAAATCCAATAAATGATGGGGAGAGGACCAGGAACACTTTGTCCGGGGAGAAAAGGACTAGATGATTTTTTCTAATAAACATCTTTCATATTCAACTATATTTGCTATTTATATTGGCTGTTTGGTGTCTGGAGCTCAAACACACATATGGGGCCTGATTTATTAAAGCTCTTTAAGACTGAAGAAGATTCAATAAGACTGGGTGATCCAGCAAACCTGAAATGGATGAGGTCCAAGATTGAAAACATTTGCTAACGAGCAAATGTCTTTTAGGAAATCCATTTCAGGTTTGCTGGATCACCCAGCTTCACTGATGACAATGTATATTCTCCAGTCTTGGACCCATTATGGTAAATTCCCTATACACTACAGTAGAAACATTATATGGGTGCAATAGGATAAATGTATACTATTCATACCATTGCACCAAAATGATGTTTGAATCACTTAATAAATAGGTAATTATATCTATAGTAACACTAGTTGTTAAAAACTATAACTGGTCAAATTGGATAATCCACAGATTCTATTTTTAGCCTTCAAAATGTACAAAAATTATATAAAGTTATTTAAACCTTATATTCCCACCAAAATATATATCTCACCTTTATACAACGAGAAATATCAGAGTAAAAATAAAAGGAAAACGCCTATGAATGAAATGTAAAAATTAAGCCATGGAACCACAGGGTCCCTTGAGAGGTTGCCAGGGGCTCGTGTGACTTGTGTTTGATTGACCTCCTTTTAGATGGTGCAAGCCTAATCCCAGGCCCAATGCCATGTGCAGATGCAGGGTATCAATGATAGTTGTATCTGTCTTTAATGGCGGCATACTATTATCATTGTAAGGAGGGACATTCATCTCAATGGCCGTCAATGTAGGAATACTTTTCGCGCAGATACGCAATTAATTGGTTTAACTAGGAATTCCTTTTTTGTTTGTTTGGTTGGATTAGTGGAAAGCTGTAAATTAAGCACTATAATATTCTCACTTTTCACATGAAGCATAAGGACTAACTCTTTGTGATCCTAAGCATGCTGTTTTTTATTTTCTTTCTCTGGAAATCCATGAACATTGAGCATTAAAATGAACTGCCAACACTTTAAGCTTATAAACTAACCTCAGAAAGTAATGCTATCCCAAAAATGAACATAAACATGTCTTTCAGCCACAAATGCAAAAAATAAATAAATAAATAAAAGTAAAATCTGTTGTATGTTATTTATTGAATTGCATTTTGTTTGGTCTCACGGGAGGTAACAATGAGCAATATCTACATTACACCTTGGCTCTGCTGCAGCTGGTGAACTTCTGGAATGTAGATGGGCCCTCTGGACCTCACTTTGTATACTGCGGGAGACCACTGGAGCATCGTAATGTCATTGGGAGGGTGGTCACAGGCCTGAAAAATAGAAGCTTGACCAAAGAGAGCATTATTGTAAAAAACTGAACTAATTATGTAGTACATATATACTAACTTCTCTTAATATAGCTATTTGCCTTGCTGTTATGCATGCCCCATGGCTTTATTAATGCAATGATCTTAAACAAGTATTTGAATAAGAGCTTCTGACCTTGCTTCCTTGCTTTAGTTAGTGCCTTGGATAAGACTGAAACTTAAGACATTCAAGAAGCTAGTATTTCAGACAAGCAAATGACATCAAACATGTTCTTCTCGCTGCAGGTCTCCTTTAATTGTGGGGATCTCCCAGAACTCCAACGCACAATACATTTTCCTGCCAGTAGGTGGCAATGTCGCCGTATAAATTGCACACACACAATACCCTTCAGTACGACTCTGCGCTGTAATACAGAACTGAAGATACAATGTATACAGGATAATGTATCGCTGCCTGCAAACCAGAATCATGGTCACTTTTCTAGCAATAAAAAAATAATATATAACAATAAAGCCTAAATTGTAGAAAAAATAATAACCAATATTGGACATTGGTGTAAAGACACTATAAAAATAATTATTAGGAATAAAATCAATTAATTCCACAATTGCCAACTTCACTGTGCAAGGAGTGAGCACACCTGACATATCTGCACCATTTCCACAGCATCACATGAATCAAGTATAATGTTCTGCTGGAGGTGCAGATATGTGCAGAACATACATGAGCTGAGCCTGCACCACAATTATATTAATACAGTGCCTGCCCGTATATGCAAACCTTTATATACTATGTACTATGCTAACTACATTAAATTTTGATATATATATATATAACTATGCATACATAAAAAAGCGTTTTACATATATACCTGTATACCCCTGTATATATTTGTATATACAGTATACAAATTTTTTTGTGTATATATATATATATATATATATATATATATATATATACACAAAACCTTGCAGAAGGGTACAAAGAATATGAAGGTTTCCATATAGCCGACATTACTACCTATACATTAAGAAAAACACATAATACACATATTCAGCAGAGTTTTATATATTATCTTATATAAAGACACATACAGACATGTTTAGAAAATGGCAATAGATGCAAACATTCCTAAGCAGAGCATTAAGCAGAGTGGATAAAAAAAAGTATTTGTATCAATATATGTCAATGTATCAAAATCTTTAAAACATAAAGTGGATGCCGAATTTGGCAGACAGTAACTGGAATAACAATCCATTACTAATAATAAATATATAAAAAATATAAATATATATATATATATATATATATATATATATTTAACGGAGGTAATGAATGCAAAATATATAGATGAGCTATTCAAGCATGTATATATGTATATTCAGCATGTATAAAGTATTACAAGGTCTCTGTTGCACAGGTATAGATGAGAATGCCAGTATTTAGCGGAGAATAGATATTTGATATGATTTCGATCCATTACTAATAAAATATAAATATAAATATATATATATATATATATATATATATATATATATATATATATATGTCTGTGTTTATATAGAGTGAAACATTGTGACAGAGTGCACTATAGGTGTGTGTGTTTGTTGTGTGATTACTTGGTGTAATTATTCGGGGATTACAATACAATCGGGTTTATTAGTGACACAGATCAGCACCCTATAAAGTATAATAAATGTAGATTTAGTTTGTTTCTTTGCATGTAGCATTGTCTTTGCAGAGCTGGGATCAGGGCTGTAACATAGCAGAGGCGCCTGGCCTGCACTTCTGTGTGCTGAGCTGCCACACCCCCTGCATGGCATATCCCAGCCATATAACCCAAAACCCCCCAAAATGAGCCCACCACGACCCCCACAAACCCCACTAGTGCCCCCACAGATCCTGATCTATCTCTTCTGACAAATGAACAGATCGCTGGTCCCCTGCACCAGGCATTCCTGCAATTTCTGGACTTCTTTGTGAATACACAGCTAAATTTGGGGAAAGTTTCATAAAAAGTCGCAAAAATCGAAAAAAAAGGGACAGTGGGAGGGAGTGACATCAAATCTTATTCCCAAAGACCCTCAGTTATATGTAAAAGTGCTTTGTTTCAAAAAAAGATCTGTCTTTTTGTTAGGGCTTTGAATATTCAAATTGAAACTATCGCGCAATCATTGATTGTCAAATCATTGGTTTCTGGAGTTTTTAAATAGATGGCATGGTGGGGATAAATTTCAATCATATATCTGTAGGTATAATACATTTGTATTGTATATCTCCAGTGGGAATTTAGGCAAAGTGACTTGGTTGATTTCATGAACTTTGAAGAATTTCTCTTCTTGCACCCTATTTTCCCTGTATAGAGAAGAGGTGCTGGGCTGCCATACAGCACAATCACAGGGAGATTTTTCATTTCAAATAAGGCAAAACTCTATTTATCTTCTCCAATGTCTGGTAAGTTCATTTTGCATCTTTTATGTCCAATTTTTGCACATTTTTTACATTTTCTTTCATTCTTCTTTTACACTTTTTACCTTTAAAGAAAAAAAGACAGAGTTTAATATGGGATCATGGCAGTGCAATGTGCACAATAGCTGCAGCAGCACATCTCTCCTGCCTGCCATGCCTGGATAATATATTAGTGATTTAGATGCTGTAGATTGTTTAGAGTTTGTAGTTTATATATTATATTAATCATCTGGATGAGGATCAGTGCAGATGTGTGATCAGACTCAGTATAGCTCTGTAGCTCTGTGCTCATTCATTTACACGGTAGGCTACAGCTGTTTTTTGGAATCCTAATATTAGATCACTGTGTATTAATATTGCAATCTGTAGTAAACTTAGTAATAGTTTTTTTTCCTTATTTGAGATTTTTTTTTTTTTTTTTTTGCTTTGTCAGGCTTTTTGTAGCGTTGCATGCTATGATCTGCCTCCATACGTGCTATGAGGATTCAGTGATCATGTGAATGTAGTTTACAAATCAAGTGCATTTTAGTGACATAGAAGCAGAAAAAAAGACACAGCGGAGGGAAAAAGGAGATTAGAAATCAGAGTTTCGTAGATCCCCCCATCTCTGACCGTTAAAACTGGGCGTTTCTGTTTTCCCCTATGGCTAGAACTAGCGATCAGAGCCTTAGGGTTTGCGTTAGGGATTCCCTCCTCCCTCCCCACCTAGGCAGGTGTTGTGGGGTCACTGTACTGTGCCTTCAGCCCGGTTCTGGAGCGGAGATCGGCGAGGCTCCCAACTTTTCTTTCCCTGCTGTCATCGGAACTTTCAGCGCTCAGCTTCACGTGCTATTACGCACATGGCCAGCGGGGGTCGCTGTGCACGGGACTTTTCCCGTTCTCTAAGCCGCAGCCTAGGCTGCCAGAAGCGGGCACCAGGCTGCCCATGAGCCGCTGGGAGCCCGGCTGTGACATTATTAGGCTAGGCATAGAATAAGCAGGTTCAGTAACACAGTAATACTCAAATGCCAATTATATCACTAAATCAAGGGTAGCACTGAGTCACAGATCAGAAACATATACAATGTATACAAATGTACACAGGATCTGCCCCATTCTTCATTATAATATTATAATATATATAATTTATTTTAATAGCATGTCCTCATGTGTCTTTTTATAATACCCTGTCCCTATACTTCATTGTGATATTCTCTTCCCATGAATAATAATATTAAAAATATCTGAACCTAAATTTATTTATAATAATCTGATCCCACACTTCAATGCAATCATCTGTTCTTATACCAAATAATCCGCACCGCCTATATATAATTATTATAATAGCAATAACCTATATGTCATAACGATCTGCACCCATAATTCATTATATTGATATGCACCTATACTTTATTATAATATTCTACCCCCATAATTCATTATTATAATAATCTGCCCCATACTTCAATAATATAGTAATCTGCACCCATACTTCATTATAATAACAATCTGCCCCATATTTCATTATTATAATATTCTGCACCCATATTGCATTATAATAATAGTAATCTACACCAATACCTCATTATAATCACAATCTGCCCCAAATTTCATTATATAAATAATCTGCCCCATATTTCATTCTAAAAATAGTAATCTGCACTATATTTAATTATTATAATAATATGACCCATATTTCATTATTATAACAATCTGACTCATATTTCATTCTAATAATAATAATAATCTGCACTTATACTTCAATGTAATAGCTTGCCCCCTGTGTGTGTTTTTTTTAATAATATTATGCCCCAGTATTTCATTGCAATAATCTCTTCCAATGCCTAGTAATAATCATTTCATTCTACACCTAGATATAATTATTTGTACCCATGATTCATATTAATATTTTCCCTGTACTTCCTATAATAATCTGCTCCCATATTTAATTGTAATTGTAACCATGTGTCTTTGTTATAATAACATTATGTCCCCATACTTCCTTATAACAATGTTTTGTCCCATGAGCCTTTATTATTATAATAATCTGCCCCACATGTCTTCATTAGAATGATCTGCTCAATGCATTTTTATTATAATGACCTTCCCCTATAAATCCTGATTATAATAATCCACTCTATACATATTCATTATTATGATCTGCCCCATACATTTTCAGTGCTACAATCTCCCCCCATACACCAATACCGTAATGAGTCATATACACATGTATGGGATTTACACATCTGATGGGCTGACTGCAGAGGGGGACACAATGCAGCCTATAATGTACATTTCAGGATCATGTTATCATACTGACATTGTTTTTGTATTATGTTGTTGCTGTGTATATATCTGTATTAGATCTGCACCATCCTCTTATCTTACTGTAACCATACAGAGCCCTATATCAGCTTCATACATATCACAATTCTGATATATATAGTAAGCCTTGTACAGAAAACAGGAACATGGCCATACAGCTCCAGGGAATTTTATATATGATACCATGTGCAGAACAGAATAATGTCCATGCAGTCCTCTGTTACTTCCTAGTATTGCAGTTATATTACAGAGAATTTAGTATATAACTTGTGCTTTGCTCCTGCACTACCAATTATCATCCAATCTCCAGTCATTGATCAGATTGAAATCCTCCTTCGATCTTTTATTATATGATTAGTATTATCTGATCATTGTTAACCCTTTAGTGTCACATTGTATGACACATGCATAGTCTATAGCACACAGAGACTACTCCCTATGCCGATCGTCTCCATATAATAAAGCAGAACCCCCCATGCAGTATATTGAGTGATAGATGTGGGAGGGCTCTGCTGTCACCCTGAGATCTGTTGGGACAATTGGGGTGCACGGATGTAGTCAGATTTTATAGTATAACGTACATGAGATATTACAGGTTTTGGTGAGAACCTTTGGGTTTTGGACACAGGGAACCAGATCCGATCGCGATCTGATACCATAGCGATGTACAGATCGGGGCTGGCTGCCACTTCTTCCTACACGTGGAGCGCCGCCATGTCCGGCGCGCAGCTCATTTTATAGAACATTGTGATTTCTGTGCAGAGATAGATTACTTACACATAGATCGCCCTACAAGCGCCCTACAATAGTCCTTTCTTCATTTCCCAGGAGGGATCGGTCCCAGGCTGCAGATTTAATGTCCATTGTAGATGATCCATAGAGCTTCCCTGGGATCTGCCTAATCCTTTGTCGTAAAAATACTCCAACAGATCCGAGAAAAGCTTTACGACTCTACAGCTAGAATACAGATCAGACATGGATGGGACCTGTGCAGGGTGTCACAGACCTGTACCTAAACATTGCACATGTGTCCTGCACATATACATTGCACATGTGTCCTACACCTATACACACATTGCACATGTGTCCTACACCTATACATTGCACATGTGTCCTGCACCTATACACACAGCACCTGTACACATAATAGACATGTGTCCTGCACCTTTACACACATTGCACATGTTCCCTGCATCTATACACACACTGTAAATGGGTCCTGCACCGATACATACATTGCACATGTTCCTTTCCCCTATACACACATTGTATCTGTGTCCTGCACCTATACACACATTTTACATGTATCCTGCACCTCTACATACAACATACATGCGTCCTGCACATATACATACAATTTATAGATTCCCTGCACTTGTATATAATGTAAATGTTTTCTGCCCCTATCGATAAAATGTATAGAAATCCATTACATGTATATACAATGTATACGTTTCTGGAACTTACACATACATATTATATGTTTTTGCACCTGTGGATATAGATTTCCTGCACCCATAGATAAAATTTCCTGCAACTATAGGTACAACACATAGAAAATCTGCACCTTAAGATACATTGTTTTTGATTTATGCATCAATTTATATATATTTGTATATTTATAAAAATATATTTGTAGTTTCCTGCACCTATTCAGCACACCGAATACATTGTATAGTTTCCCTCCAGCAGAAACCTGAAACAATGTATAAGTTGCCCTGGATACATTGTATCCCTGTATCAGAGCTGCTATGTGATGGCTGGATCTGCCATTATCTAATACAAAGCAATGAGAGGTGAGCTCACTGATTCCAGATGTCAGAACAAAGAGAAGGCACAGAGAAGTGTCCTGTCTGCTTACAACAGTAGAAATCATTACTGTCATTTTCCCATCCCCAGATAAAAGCATGCGGCAGATTGATCTATAAACTACATAAGTGTACATTCATCAGCCTTCCCAACAATAAATAACACTTGAAAATAAAAGCATAAATAAAGTAAAAATGTTTATTTTCTTGTTGGATGGAGTAAGGAACAACAGACATCTGCTCATGTGCTATCAGTTTCATTGGGGGGATTTCACTGCATTTCCAGTTCTATAGTATAGGAAATCTCTCCTGAAAGAAATATACTTTTGGAAAGTAGTCCTCTACATTTTGGGATTCATTCTTTATAGTGACAACTGAAAATGTTTGATTTCCAATTACTTTTATTTCCATATAATATGATCTCCAAAACAAATAGAGAAAGTGATCCACTGCAATAAAAACCTGACATACATTCTAACTTCCAATACTCTGTTCAAAACTCCTCAAAAAGTCAACTTTGAAAAACAGGTAACATTGCCATGAGAGAGGTGCAGAGGCTGTCAATTACCAGAACTCCTGTGCTTTTTTGTGTTTGTTTAATATTGTGTTTTTTTGTTTTGTAGTTTTATTTTCTTATTTGTTTCATGGTTTCCTAATAGAAGAAAGGATAAATCAAGAAATAATAAAGATAATATAATATGAATTGGGATGGATGCAAGAATGCTTGCACTGTGTGACATCAGTGATCCAAAAAGGAAGTAATGTACTGCCACTACCATGCCACAATGCTGCCCCAATAGGGAAGGTTTATACCAAAGCATTGGCTTTCTGCATGGAACCACTACCTGTCTGCTTTTTTGGACTATTTCACAAGCTTGCTGGGAAAGAGACTCAGTACTTTCCAGTAAACCCAGCTCAGGCAGAAGAAGTGAACAGGTTCACTATGAGTCCTAACTCTCTGAAATCAGTCAGCTCATGAAAAGTCAGAACTCCTGATCTGTGACTTGTTCTGGTTCAGTAACCCAAATGAGTAAGATATAGTTGTATTTAGATTGTATATATAGTATGTTTAAGACAGAATTTTCTTCTTGCATATGATTTCATGAGGAAACATAAGTTCACCCTATTTACAAAGCTCAGTTGGATTTTTAGGTGAAAAGTTGTTATTGTCCATAAAAAATGGCCATGTTGTGTAAACGTGGCTCAAAAAAGACTCCTTCACTGAAATGAATTGAACATGTAGCTGTTCTTCTCATCAATATATTGTATTGTTAGTAAATGTATTGCTGCCTGTATCCCTGTTGACTAGATTATTATTAAACAGTATTTATAGCGCCAACATATTACGCAGCACTGTACATTAAATTGGGTTAGCAAATGACAGACAGATACAGACAGTGACACAGGAGGAGGAGAGGACCCTGCCCCAAAGAGCTTACAATCTACCAGGTGGGGGAAGTAGCACACAATAGGAGGAGGGATATGGAATGGTGGGTGAGTAGTGAGGGTTTAAGAGACAGAAGAAGACGGGTAGGCAAGTTTGAAAAGATGGGTTTTTGAGTGCTCTTGCAGAAATTAGCAGCAAGCCAAATAGGCGGAGGAGGACTATTCCAGAGAGTGGGGGCAGCTGCGGAAAAGTCTTGGAACCGTGCATGTGATGAGGTTATGAGTGAGGAAGTCATTAGTAGGTCAGTATGGAAGTATTTTTTTTACCAGGTAAGTGGGACAAGAACTATGGAGAGAATTAAAGGCAAAGCACAGGAGCTTGAATTTGATTCTAAGGTGAAATGAGGGAAGTCAGGAAGTCCTCTCTATGGGATTCACTCAGAAAAAAGGGTGTCACACGAGTCCTAACCATTCCTCATCCCAAAATAGATGTTGTCAGCTACAGTGATGAATTCTGTATGGCTGCATATGGGCCCAGTAGCATTAATAAGCAATAAAACTAGGAAGTATGGATACGGGTTAGACTTGTCCAAATTCTAGCCGTGACCTTCAAAGTGGATTTCATGGCAAAAACTGCTTGACAGACAATCGATTGTTTACCCGCATACTAGATGTTGGGTGCTAATATACATAGCAGGAAGTGATGCACTACAATTTGGAAACTGAATCTCAAATGTGAACATGCTTTGAGAATTACATTGTTACAAATTGTAAGCATGTTGATTCACACATTTCTGGAGCTCTTGTAGCATTTAGGACAGCATGGTCCAAGTCCAATTGATTGTTATAGAGTATATGAGATGTTGTGGCACAGCCCTTCCCTTATTCTACCTGGAATATTCTTCCCATGCAACATTCAAGCTGTTTCTCCTGGTATTGCTTGATGTGTAAAGCAAATTTCTGTTCACTTAAAATACCCAAAAATGTATTTCACACGACTGGCTGAGTGAGTATTCACACAGATTTTTGAGTAATGATTCATATTTCTTTAAATAATCAGTCTCATACCCTAAACAAATACTACAATAAATGACTGGCTGCAAAGTGAAGAATCTTATTTTGGGGCCCCTATGCATATGGTGGAAACTGACCACTGCCCAACTAAACAATAAGCACATCCACAATGGGACCAATATCTAAATGCACAAAAGTGAACCTACTTAGGCCTTCCCAAGAGGTCATCGTTGGAATTTTGAGCATAGGGTGCTTTTATTTTTTGTAGTGTATGACTAATTCCCTTTTCATAGTAAAAGCAGCTAATCAAGTAAAGTGTGATCACTAAGTTATGAATTTCGCTATCATTGGTAGCTGCCCTATGCACTCTACCTTTTCCTCCTACAGTAAGGATCATTTCAGATTTGTTTTTGACCCCAGCACAGGTTCAACCATGCTCCCAACCACTCCCATTCAGCTGAATAGGAGCAAATGGGATTCATTTTGTGGTAGGTGGTAAGTTACTTCTGGCCAAGTTGTTGCTTTATCTCCCCTGGAGGAAGAAACTGGAATACAACTACCAGGGCAACTGTTAACCTACAGTATAGTTTACTACTCGAGGGCACATCACATCAGTTTGCTATGCGCCAAGGAGAGGGTAACCCCACTGCCTGAGTCTGCTAGTCCAGGAAACTTACATTTGACTCCATTCCAACTTCCAAAAATGATTTGTAATTTTGGCCAGCCATTTTGGACTATCCAGTGAAAAGGCTGATACGGAAAGGTAGATTACAGAACCAAACTGGTTATTGCTTAATAAGGACCTACACGTGTCTGGTTGTGCCAGGATCAAAATATGTGTAAATCACGAGTCTGACTGTACAGAACATCAAATCCTTTGGCAGGTAAAACAATATAGACAGACACACAGCAGCTGTGCAAAGAAGCTCTTAAAAGTCAGTGGACTATCAAATCCATCCTGAAGGGTTAAATATTTATTTTTCTCATGATACAAATTATAATTTTGTTTACCTGTTTTTTTTTTTTTAATTTCAGCCAAACCAAAGGTGTACCAAGGCGTTAAAGTGAGAGTGACTGTGAAAGAGTTGTTGGAACAGAAGAGGGCCTTCAAAGCAGGGAAAGACCTTTCAGTAAGTTTTTCTTTCCATGGTTTATGTGTTCAGTTGCTACTAGAGAAGTATTTAGTGTTAATACTAACATCTGCAGCTCAATAGACACATCGCATTGTTTGCTTTTCTCACCTGGGATAGTCGGTGCCAGATATATGTAATTATTAATAGGCTTGGTTACTGTACTGTTTAAAGAGCACAATGCCTTTGTGTAGTATGTGCGTGAGGTTTAAGATCTCCACCTTCTTATTAAGCTAATCTATCTGCATACATCTTGGGACTGCACTCATAATATATGTGACAGATTCTATCAGAAAGTGTAAGTATGGTTTGATGATTCTATTCTATTGGACTGAGAACACATCAAGCCAATGATACACAATGATTTCACAGAAATGCTTGGGAAAAGGGTGGCAAAATGTGTTTTCTTTGGTGATGAGCAATGGACGAGAATCCACAGCAACCAGAATTTATTCCACTGGAGTTGTACTAGTCAATTATTTCACTACAAAAGTTGTAGAAAGTTTTCCCCTTTATTGGTAACTTTCCTATTAACCAAAAGCCAATGCAGTACAAAAAGTTTGGAATCCTCATATAAAACTTATTTATACAATCATGTGCAGGTTAAATAACTAAACAGGAATTAGCTTTTACATGTTCCAAAATTTAGAGTCCTCTACACATTCCTCAGGCAGCAACATACTGAAAACACCACATGTTAGATAACACATTATAGCAACACATTTAAAGAATTCTATATAGGTCAGCTATTCTCAGCCAGAGTTCCTCCATAGGTTGGTAGAGTTTTCTCAAACAGGGGCAGACTGACTTCCCATCTGATGATAGTTCTGGTGCCAACACCACTTGGTAGAACCAGCTGCATGTCTCTAATAAGGTTTTTAGGCGTCTGAAAAGGTAATATTCTAGTTACAACTGTATGGGGAACATTCTTTGCACTGGCCACCAATTTAAGAGGCTTTTTTTCATTAACCCCCAAAAGTAATTATTAATAGATCCCTGAGACCTGAAATTTTTTTCAATGGTTCCTGAGGGGTAAAAAAGTTGAGAAATGCTGCTAAAGATGCATTGATGGATTTAATGCAAAGCAAAGCTGAAGTTTCCATGGACAATGCCCAACTGGTTTAAATGAACAGCTTTGGGATTGCTATCAAACAACCAGTTTTAAGTATTTGAAGTGTACTTGAACAATGTGGACACTAAGTTTTATTGTGTGAACATTCTGAATTCCTTTAGTAAATCACACTCTGTATCAGCATCAGAAAAAAGTCATTTTTTTCACATACAGGTTGCAATATATTAGAAAAAAACACAAATATTACAACTTTATGAATACAAAAATTAATGGAAAGGGGGGGGGGGCAATTAGGGTACTCTGCTTCAATATAAACCCTTAGTTATGGTGGGATCTGATAACTTTTTTGGTCTGTAAGTGGTCAGCATTACTAACTGAGATGTTTGCAATAATGAGGGCCCCAAATGCAGAGAATTCCATTTTCTTGCAATTATGTCAATTGGGTAATTGGGGAAGTTAGTGAACTAGGTTTTGACTGGGGTTCATTACAATTAAAGCACAGTCCCCAATAATGGAGCCTCCTAATAGGAAGAACATAAGTTGCTAAATGTCCAGCACCCCACTGTGATAAACAGTTGACATACATACATCATAAATCATGCACTAGAAAAAATACTTTTTGGAATATAATGCATAATAAACCACAAATGTAGCCAGATGTGCCTAATTCAATGATTATAATCATTTATTACCATCACTATAAAAATCCAAATTAAGTATATAAATACAAAGAAATTAAAAAAATTGGAATGAGGTTTGGCCAAAGGGAAAGTCACATGATGATGATTTATAATGTTGCATGCTAGATGTGGGCTTATTCAATAAAGTGGAATGAAGACTCTATGTGAGCTGTAGTGTATTAATAATGATAGATCCAAAATAAAGATAAATATTGCAGCAAAAGCTTTTTTTAATATGTCTATGTTACCTGTTTTTGGTATTAAAATTGGATTTTGCTATTATTTTTGCAAACAAAGCCACTTTAATTACTCTGACTACAGTTAGTTG
Source organism: Pyxicephalus adspersus (assembly GCF_032062135.1). Taxonomy (NCBI): domain Eukaryota; kingdom Metazoa; phylum Chordata; class Amphibia; order Anura; family Pyxicephalidae; genus Pyxicephalus; species Pyxicephalus adspersus. Next base: position 33,420,026 of record NC_092868.1, on the reverse strand, counting down.
AAAGTTGTTCATATATAGATATAGATACTAGACATTGTAGATCACCATTGCTCATGATATTGCAGTATTCCATACCATTTATGTTACCTTTCATTGACTATCCTCTTGTTTGCTCACAGGGGCCCTCTGGTGTGAAAGTGCCCAGTGAAAAGACCTGCACTTTCACTTCTCAGGGCTTGAATAGAAAACAGGGAGGGAGGGGAGAAAGATTGGGTGTCCAGTATGAATATTTACATTTTAGTAATATATACTTGTCCATGTTCTCATACTGCCATCTAGGTATATCCAGTGGTATGATCAGCCTGGTAGACAATTGAAAGGACATTTTTGTTCCTAAGGCATAGACTTACAAACCTTCCAGTACTACCATTATATCCGGCATTGTGAATGGCTGGGAATATTCCATACCAAACATTCTCAATATGTTATGTATGGAACTGACCAGTCCAGTGAATTCCAATTGGTGTATAGGAGGTAGAGCGTTATTTATCAGAATAATTCCAATGTGTTGGCCCACAGCAATCACATTCAGATTCATATCTTTTAGATGTCAATTCTTAGTGCAAGCTTGACTCTAATTGATTGCTATTGGGCATTACAGATTTTCAAGGCCAGGTAATAATAAACCAATAAGTATTGTGTAGTGGATGATGACAGACAACCAATAGGAGCCAATCACCACTGGGCAGCATATAATAATGAATGTTAATATTATTTGGGCAGTAACAGTTCACAATAGAACACCGTAGCTTGTGTTATACAGAACATATTCGGTGGAAAGTTTACTAATGAATATATTTTCATGCAAGAACTTGTTCATGTCAAATACCAAAGTAGTTACACCAAATATTCTCTCTAAATATAATAGAGTGTAGGAGTTTAAAGGTTTAGTATAAGGGGGGATCACAACCAACTGGCCCTGGTACAGACCAGGGATGAAGATTAAATCCCACTTGTGTTAGTTTTGTCTCAAATTGTTGCCCTTTGCAGTTTCCACAAACATCCACAGATATTTTAAATTGCTGGTAAAGTAACAAGTGGCTGCATGGTAAAAATCAGCTGGTGACCATTGTCAAGGTACACAGTAGGCAGTGTTCCGATTGGCTGATAGTTGACATGACTTACAACCACCAGCACCAGAACACATACAACCATCAGCCAATGGGAATCCTTGAACTTTACCTTAGGCAAGCATTTGGTGAAATTTAAAGACCCAAAAAAGAAAAGAACCAGGCATATTTATAAATCTATATAGGGTTTCCCCTGGACACCACAAAGAGACTGATTTACAAAAGTGACTAAGAATCTCCAATCAATAAATAATTACACCAGTTATCCATTCCATTTGCAAGTGACAGTAGGACCAATATTATTTAGAAATAATTCCAAAAGTCTGCTCAGCTCTGTAATTGGTTGGCCTGGTAATTGGTGGGAGTGGTCTTACAGAACATTGTTTTTTTGTAGCACAGCTTTCCACTTACAGTACATATACTAAAACAAAGTACAGTAAGTACATGAAAAACAAGCTGAAGAAGATTATACTGATCTGTGCACCTTATACATTGCACCTACTTGTATTATACCACACAATTATCACATATCACAAGTCACAATAATAAATAATTATTTGCCTTCCTTTAAGTCAAACACATTTCACAGATTTGCATTCTTCCAGCACTGGCTAACTGCCACATAGTATACGTTTTTTGAGTTGTCACCAGAATAGGAAAAGAAAGGAAATCTTCTGAATAGGATAGGACAACTGTCTAAGAGCAGATGTCCCTCACTTTGCAGAAAGTTTTAGGCTGATTTTCAATAGAAGTTGGCTTTTTACATTTATAAAAAAAAATTCCCTTCAATTAATCCCTTCAATCCAATCATGTGTAAATTAATAAAATAGACAAAATGACAAGACAATCTTTACTCTTTTTATGTGTAAACTCCTTTAGAAAATCAACCTCTCCTTCTCTTCCTATTGTGTCTACAAGACAAGAGTGAATTTTTCTAATGGAATGCAAAGAACAAAAAAGATAAATTTTTTCCTCCTCATCAAAAAAGTTTGCATTTTCCATATACATATATTTTAAAAAGTGCATTTTTTTTAAAAAAGTTTGCGCTGAAGACAAAAGATAAAGGCACCTAAGCAAAACAAAGGAACATAGGGGTCTAGGTGACCATAGAAGTCCTGTTCCTCTAAATAAGAGACACTTAGAAGCTATGATAGGCTTTTATAACCATTACAGTTCCAGGAAACCTTATTCTACCCTACACCTGCCAATGTTCTTACAATAATTCTAGTTTTCTCCAGATATTATCAGAATATAAAGATCAGGAAATATTGCAAGTTTTTGATCAGTTAAAAAAGAAATAGCAGCAACCACCCCTTAAATAAAAGAACACAAAGGACAAATACATTTCTTGGAAGTGATCTGCAGTCAATGATATTTGCATTGGGAGCTGCCAAGTAAATCATTAGCGCTTCCTGGTTCATGAATAGTGATAGTGAATCCAGTATGAGTTATAGGAACAATGCCTGAGGTCATTCTCCAACCCCTCCCTCTCCTCTCATTACACTGATAGCATCAACTCTACAACACCTCCATCCCTTTAAACATTAACCTGTTCCAGGCTGGGACAGCTGGCCAAGCACTACCATGCCTTGGACCTTAGCCCAGTTCTGTATGGCACTACAGGTCCATTTAATCAGGGGGTCCAAACAGTTGTTACAATAAACATTTTTTGTTGGATGTACAATATTCTTTTTTTAGTAATTACTTGAGTCAAGTTATTTTGCATGATGGGTAAATGAGAGCCTAAAACCAGATGGAGGTGTACGTGTATAATAATATAAGTACTAAAAGGGAAAACATACAGTATAAGTGCTAAAAGGTAATAATTCTCTTTGTTGTGGTACAGAAAGTTCTATACACCTCATCTTTTTGCTATTTTACAAGTTTTACAACTGAAATGTAATTATTGTTTTTTACTTTCCTAACTGAACATACAAATAGTATAACTATAATATAATAACTAGTAGAAAAGAAAACACATACAACATAAAAACATACAAAGAATAAAAATAAAGTTCACACTTACCTACTGTCAACCAACAGTATAGTAACCAAGCTGAATTCCTCTAAAAGATATACAGTGAGAGGTGGGCAGTTGATATTTTATCTTTATTTAATTCAATTTATTATTTATTTTTTGCAGGGCTCCCAGGAGAACAAAATGCAGTTTTCTGATTCAGTCCCTCCTCCAGGTTAGTAAAAAAAAAAAAAAATCACAAAATAATCATGACCTAGTCACAGGGATTTCTTTATACATGGAAGTCTGAAAGCTCAGAGCTCAACTTAAGATCCACTCAATAATTATTCCAACCAATCAGATCTGCTAAATGCTAGGAGGAATGCAGATGAGGACAACAGGATAACCATGTAAGGTTTTTTTTTTAAATGCCTGAATGTGACATATTTTGATCTGCTAGTTTCAACAAAAGGTATTTAGAGGTTTTTATACCTCTCATATCCTGCTTCAATACTCAAGCATATGTGTCTTTGTTGGGACACAAAGGAGATCTGATCAAGTTGCCTTTTCTGAACTGGATTTTAATTTTATCCTTAAAGCTTAGTTGTCCTCTTCTTAAACAGAATAGATTTGAAGCTTTCCTAAAGCAAAATTAGAATTTACCAAGAAAATAATAACATTAAAAATGTACATAGTTATATTTACCTCTCCCTCTCTCTCTCTCTCTCTCTCTCTCTCACTCTCTCTCTCTCTATATATATATGTATTATTTTTAGCTTGTGCTTATATTTCAAATAATTTTTTAAAATTATGTTTTTTTTTTTAATTTTTACAAATGTTTTTCCACTATATACTTCCCTAATCTAGTTTATGTGAATAATACAGGTCATATTAATAATGAGTGTCTTTTATTATGATCTTTAAACTCTGCATTACTCAGCTATCCCAAAATTGTTTGCATGACCTTTGTAATCCTTTTTAGCCACTGACAAAGCAGAAGGTCTTCCACATTGTCTTTTCTAGAACAGACAGCTCAGATCTTCTTACTCCTATTTGTCATAAAAGTAATACAATCAGGTGAACTGTCATGCACTCATGTTACCGTTACTAAACATTCCCAAACATGCTGTATACTTCCCATTAAAACAACATGATATTCACAATTCAAAGTAATTTTTAGCTGAAGCTGGTCATGGGTTGGAAAGATTCCATATTTATTTATAATATTTGTGCATGGTTCTACAGACACTTTGGTCCCCTCATGTTGTGAGTTGCTTTTCAGCACTAAAATGATTACATACACCCTGCTATGCATACACTGTGCAATTTAAAAAGATCTTTCAGATAGACTACAAATATTTATTGTACCATCCACTTGTTCAATATACCATCTTAATGGTAACAAAGACTTGTATTATAATGTTAAACTTCAGCAGTCCTAATGACATGATCAACATCTGAAACCTTTTGTTAAAAGCAAACAAGATTATGCAAAATAGTCATTTGTTTGACATGCAAATCTTTCCATTGTATACTTAAATCTAACTATGGTCTTGTGTCTTAATCCTCCTAGCATGTTATAGTGCATGTGCACCCATTATGCCTGCAGCTGGATACCTACAGACCACACCAATGACCTCCTATGGGGCTCAGGATGACAGCACAAGCGTACTGGATCAGCTGGCACTGGACCATTACTATCAGCCTGACACCATGGTGGAGAACAGCTTTTGTGACTTCCAGAATGTCTTTCCAACTTTCTCAGAAGGACCTATCCAGCCATTCCCCATCTTCCATGAGAACATGGTAAAACTCTTTTTCTGTTATCTGTATTGTGGTGAAGATATGAGCAGTCACTAGCAAAAATAATTCAATGTATGAGCAGAATCCACAGAATATATACACCAGGAATGGGAATTGAGCTGGGTGTAGTATCAGGAAAAGGGATAAAGCCAGGACAGGAAAGTCTAATAGGTCAAGTCCTGTAAGAAATAAGAATATAATGTAGAAATAAGTCCAGAACGGTATTACGGTATTGAAAGCCACTTGTCATATCCATATATACAAGGTGTTAGAGAACAGACTGAAAATATAGAATATAATTTTTTTTAGAACATTGCTGAGCAATCAGAGTGATAATTAATTGTAGTAATAATGGTGTATTCTATATTAATAATACCAAGCTTTGTAGAGTACTGCATGTAAAACATGACTTCATTATATATAGACTAAAACAAAAATCTATCCATTGCCTGACATCTTTCACAACTTTATCCAAGCGGATTGATGAATGGCCAAGTACGGCTAACCACTGTACATTCTTATGGAGGAGGACACATCAGAGTGCCATGAGCTCATTACCCCCACTCCATAGGAGAGAACAGGGCTCTTGTTTGTTCTCCTGTCACTGGAAAAGATCATTTTCAGAACAGGAATCAAATATGTGTACACAGTCTTATGGGATCTATAGACTTCCGCTGACATAGAAGGAGAAGGAAAGCAATGTCAGGACTAAATATGGATCTCATTCATCAAAATAGCATGTTATTTCTTATATTTTGTATCTATATTATGGCAACTGCTGAAAGCATTCACACACTTTTTCTCCATTATGTTTAGCTTGCAATGCTGTTCAGAAATAGCCCAATGATTATGCAGAGAAAAAAATCAAGAATAAAGAATAAAGGTCCAATTCATAGTGCTATACACAGCAATCCATAGGAAATAGTATGTGTGCATTGATGTGAGTGGGTGTCTGTAGGGACATGGTTTTATAGTGATAGTTTATTAGGTTAATATTATGGCATCCCCTCCAAAAACAATTGGCCTTGGACAATGTCATGAGCATTTGGCTATGGCATTGGTAGGAATACTAGAAGTGTTCTAATGGACAATTGGTCATATGCAAAGCACTGTGTAATGCTACATATGTACATGATAACAATATAAAAAGACATTCCAGGGCAAATACAAGATCTGCTTTTCCTCTGATCCCCTATTCCCATAACACAAATGGCTTGTAAAGGGTATTTGCAAACAAAGAGATTGCCCTCCACACAAAAAACACTTACTTTAGTTTCTAGTGCTTCCTGATGGAAAAATTAATGTGTTGTGCTCACTGTGCCTTCTACCAGGAGCCCAATTGTTGCTGCCAATAGGGGCCCCTGTCAACCCTACATATATATACAAACAAAGATGTTTTGGGGGCATATCATCAAGCCCAACCAAATGATTCCCTGGCTTTATGATTGGCGATTGTACCCTGCACATCACAAGACAATCATCAGCCTATGGTTTTGGTCTTTTGGACCAACAGAAAACATGTACACGTGCTATTAAACACAACAAAGTATGGTACTCTTCCCAAATCATATTTCCTACTGCTGTTTCCATTGTTGTCAGCTCACTGTATGAAGCAATGGTAAACATAGTGATGTAACCACTTTAACCCTTTCCTCACAATAGTCAAAAGTTGAGTATTTAAATACCAGCTGCTAAATAAATAAAAGTAATCAAAAAATAATAATAAAGACTGGGACTACCAGCTGTTAAAATGGGATTACTAATTCAGTGTGTTGGCCGCTATTGATATTTTCCATGATGCTAGAAGTTTTCTTAAGCCAAAGCTGCACATTTTGTCTCATTTATGAACTTCCAGTCTTAAACATTTGCTAAAACTTGATTTAAAGCTTCCTAAAAATAAATGCCACAATCTTAGTAGGATGATCAACATTACTCACTGTGACAGCTGTTGACTTTAGTTTCAGCTTCAAAATTCTCTCTGTCCATTTTACAAATTTTAGGGCAGTCCCATATATCCAATATTCCCAGCAGAGAATTAAGGTTGTGAAGTTGTGTCCACTATCTTCTGCTTCAATCCAAGTCAAGTCTTCCAGTAGGCAGGAAAAATTAGGTGGGACAAGTCTTATGTATGCATTTCACCTTTACATTCTTTCCTTGCATATCCTTAATATATAATAACTTTTTGGGAGGTGGCAGAAAGGTGTGGGAAGAGAAAACCATTGATCTAGATAGACAAATTAGAATAAGTCAGGGGTTTTGAAATGAAAAAACAATTTAAAGAGAATACCTTCAAGGTAATTAAGTGTATTATTATTTCCACAATTAAGTATTATATTTCTCTATTGCAGACACCACAGTCACCTTCAGAATCTTCAGATAGGTCAAACTCATTTGAATATTCTCCAAGCTGCCAAGGTGTAGAGTTTATTCCACAGAGTTACAGCTCCCCTTCTCATCCTGACACCAATAGCTGTGCATATGCCGGAATGGATCAGCACGTCTACCAACACCAGGACAATTCCAGCTTCTGTTATTGTACTTTTTGTTTAACCATGGACTATCAAGGATCAGCGAGAGAGCAGGATTCTTATTCTTACACTAATATGGACTATATGGGATATATGACATCCTCTGAGGACTTCTTTACAAAGGACCTGAACAATTATGACATGTGCTACATTTAACAAGTAACCAGATATTCCCAAAAAGTAACAGCTTTCCAATAGCCAGATATTGCACTGATTACACTATAATCCATTCACATTCAAAAAAAGGGATTTTGTTGAAAACTTACTATATATATAAGGCTGCCTATCCTGATTTTCCCTAAAAACTGACATAAATGTGAATTCAACAAAAATAGTAAATAAACCGTAAGTGTATTCTATATTATCCAATTTTGTAGTATAGATGAAAATTACAGTTGATGTAATTGTTCTGTAATCAAGCCAAAGGACAAAATGTTCACTGTGCCAGAGTCATCATTATCTAGTAATAGCTTCATATTAAACATCAAAGGGCATCGTTCCTGAGCAGACAGATTTATATTGCTGTGGCTCATGGTACTCTGTCTAGGTTTCTTTTACCCCAATTTTTACCTACATTAAAGCTAAAGAATTGTAAGGCAACCCTAATTATATTTTTAATTAAACATGTGGCAACGTACAGTTAGCAAAATATATACATTTCAGAATTATAATAATGCTTTAATTTAACATTAGCAGTGTAAGAAGGGTTATATTTATCCAATTTAAACAGAATTGTCCATTTATATGGTAATCACCTCATATGAGGTAGTAATGATCTCAGGAGATAGTAAGATGTTGATAATACAGACAAAAGTCATTCGAGAGGATTAACATTTGGCTTAAAGTGCTGAATGAGCAGAGATAAGCCATTGCCTCTGGAGGTAGCTGGAGTCTATAAAGCAGTGAATCCAGCACTCTGCAAACATTCTCTGATGGGGAATCTTTCAGGTCTATGTGGTATAGAGCGCACTAATAGATTATCCACCAGGGAATGTTTGGTGAAAATCAGAATATTTGATTGATGGACAGACCTCCTTAAACATAATGGATAGGAAATGCATGTTCTGAAATCTTCTCATCTGTGTACGTAAGTGATCAGGTTACCTTATATGTTTTGCCATCAAACCTGATATTACTTGTATTATAGGACACTCCGAGTTTGTGAATGGGTATGTTTTTAGCCTCAATGAAGGTTGTGGCTTTCAAAAATGAGGGTGGATACATAAAAAATCATAATATGGTTTGGAACATTCTGTTGACTAAATTGAAGTGGCTATTGGATTATATTAGATTGTATTATTGGATTGGATTGTATTATTGAGGATCAAAAGTTATGTAGCACAATCCTAATATTGGGGATCCATAACTAGGGCAGAAATAAATGTCTGGGAAGCCTATAGAGAATTTCAGTATATGAACAATGAAGTGCCAAGTGTTGTTGTGTTCATCTACTGGTATAAACAGTATAAAACATTAGGCAAACCTACACTTAGTATTCCAGAAAAATGCCATTTTACTATAATGGTTAGGCTGGCTGGATTAATCTGTGTTCTCCATGGAAAGGTTTACTAATATTACAATTGATCACAGACCACATGTAGCTAGCCTACTGCCTACAAGATACTCGTCCAAAAAACCACTGTGATGGGACCAGCATAGTTTGTAATACTTTTAAAGATGTATCCCATTATTTGATCTCCGTAAGGCACAATTCTAATGAGTAAATTAGTTTACTGATTAGAAATATTCAGAAATGCACTGATAGCTTTCCTAATTGGGTGAAAAAAAATCTGATATTAGAATACACAGCGTATACAAGACTGTAAAGCTAAAGTGACATTAAAACCCACTTCTCATTAGGTATACATAAACCATGCATATACATCATCACATACCACAACAGCCAAATCTCAGCATATATTATATTGTGAACAATAAAAAACTGTTTTGTATGCTTACATTTAATAATATTATAATTATAACAAAAATCCCAGGAACAAAATATATATTTACCTTGTGGAAAAGTTGTGGATGATATTCTCCTTTCCTTTAGAAATGAATGTTGCTTAATGTCCATATTTGATATTTATAGCAGACACTACATATAATAACTTTTTCTTTTTAAATACATTCACAGAAACCTATTTTGCACTCTCTGAACAGGTTCACACGAGTGTATCTGTCAAAGCCAAAGCTTCTCAAACAAAATTCCTTAAATTCCAAGATTGTCACTACTTGAAAGAGACTTTTTTTATTTTATTAGACAGCCATTTCAAGGTGTGGATTTGGCTAAGGTATGAACAAGAATATGTTGCTTTCTTAATGTTGAAAAACAATGAAAAGCTGTTTTGTATAACTTTGTAAATAACTAATAATAAACTGACTAAAAGCTGAACTCCAGACAAGTATAAAACACCAATTATTGCACCTATTCATTAATACAGAAATAAATATTTACATGCAACTAATTTACCTAGAGCTATAATGAATACCTGGGGCTGTTTTGTATAAGCCTTCTGTAATCCCCTGTTTAATAGCAGTCAGTCTGGAAAAGGAATGGTCAACATGTGAAGCCAGTTGGTGCCCTACAGCAGTTCACATATTCTGGTATTGGAACAGAAGGTTGACCCCCATAGATGTTCTACTTCTCTTTCATTTTTCAGTTAAAGGGTACATTGCTCAGATGCTTCAGTGGAGAATTCAGACCTAGCTATTCCATCTTACAGGGTTGGCTGGATGACAAAAAAAGTCTTTAGTGGGTAAAACAGTGTTTACCTTTGTATTTAGCTGAATGTGTGGAGTCCAGCTTAAAACTAAACCTAATTTTTAAAAAGATACATAATTTTTTTTATATATGAGGTCACTAATCAAATATTTTGTACCTATTAAACCTGTCTGTCTACCTTTTTTATATCTCATTTTTATATCTGTTGTTTTATATATGTGATTTCCAGTTCCATTTGTTATGGTCAAAGTTTATGATAAATAATGAACAAAACAGAAAAAACTGCCATTTTTTTAATAAATATAAATATATATTTTGTAAAATAACAATTCTTGTTTGTTTGTTTTTCTTCCAATTGGATTTGGTCGTGTTAAAAGAGAGGTCCTGTCTACTGTGCCATTTTTCGTGATTGTTTTTTGGTGACATTAGATAGTTTCTGCCACAGATTACGGCATTGTGTAGCAGTCTGTCTATTTGACTCAAGCCATTGTCAATCAAGACAGAATATGACAAGGAATCTCAAATTTTACAAGAGGTAGGAACATATTTCCATGGGAGGACTTGTTCTGGTCACAGCTATTCAAGAGGAATAATTCCTTCACTTTGTAAATACTTCTTCTGGCCTCCTATAGGGTCTGCTAAAAAAAGAAACCAAAGGGAAATCTCCCCAAAATGACTCAAACAGCAAAAAACAAGCAGTAGTTTCAAACCTTCCCTATTTCATCCAAATCACACCTTTTTGGTTATGTACACACTTTGGAGTCTATAAAGTCTTTATAAAGCGGTAAATCTGATATTGCCTGAAACATCCTCTGGTGGGGAATAGCATCCTCTGATGCTATTGTAAAGACTTGTACCTGGATATTCTTCACCAAAGTATATTTAGGTCACTACTTTATAAAGATATCTTATTCGGAATGATATATTATTAGCATAAATGTAACTGAGAGGAAGCCCTGGGACTGGTTTACAGAATGAGGGACTATATTTCAGCTGAATTAGGAACACCTCAAAATACTCCAAGAGAAGTTGGGGTCTGTTGACTTACTTCCTTACCATATCATCAAACTAATAGCATTAAATGAAAACAGTTACTATGTCCACCTATGGATGGAGCCACGTTGGAATGATAAAAAAACAGCACATGTACAGATGTTTCATCATCAGTGGTGTTCAATGGCCTTTAGGAGAAGTCATCAGATGCAAAAAAAAATGGCGGCATGGGTAACAGTGGCAGGATTGTGAGAAATTCTGAGGTTGCTTGCACATTACTCTAAGAGCTGTCATTGCTCACTCACTGTATCCTTCTTCTTTTACTAATAGACCCTGGTCCAATACATACCCCAGCCAATGAAAGAACCAATAAATAATCCCAGTGCTCTGCAAGCATGTAAGCATGTTCTATGTAAGCAATACATACCCTGAATTTCCTAGACTGCTCAGATTCAGATACTAATACCAGTTTTAGGTAATGTAAGAAACATAATTATTTAAAAAAGTTTCATAACTGGACATAAATGGATTAAATATTATCTAGTGGTTTGTGGTTAGGCTTTAAAGTAATTTAAGATGGGCACAGAGTGTGCCAACTGTCATTTGACATAACATTAATAGTTAGGGTGTAAAGCGAGGTCAGTCTTCTTAAGTTCCACAAAGAAGTTTTCTTCAAGAAACAGAATGCCAATTTGCTGCTGGTTTTCAATTACTTTAATGAAGGAAACGCAAGCTTTGCATAACACAGAGTACCAGTAATATACACAGTAAAAGTTAAATCAACTATGTTCCGGAAAACATTATAAAACGCAGCAGTTGTTTTGTTATTTTATTTCAATAGGCATTACTACAGATATCATTTTACACTTATTTACTGTTAATATTAACTTCATCTGATCAGATTCCTAATAAGTTATTTACACACTGCATCGAACAGGATTGGACGTATCAGTATATGGGACCGTATAAATATAGACAATTTATGGGATCCTTATTAAAAATTGTTATTAGTCCACACAATATAAACCTAAAAGCAGTAAGGGGACTTATGCATTGGAAATTGTTTATTACCCACTCTAATATCACATTGAATGGGTGTGATTCTGCTGATGGGGTTTGGTGGCACCATGACTTTCCTTCAAAATACAGTTCATGTAATGGCTGCTAGCCTCGTTCATTGACCGTACAGTCTTTACCTAGAGAACCAAGGTGTGGGTGGGTGATTTTTTCTAAATAAAAATTACATTTCAGTGGTAATGGAAATTTTTACCATCATAATAACAAATGAGATGTAATTCTACAGAGAGCAGAGTAGTGGCAGCAGTGGCTAGAGTAAAACTTTAGATTGATGCCTTGTTTGTGTAATAGCTATGCAAAAACTTTGAACAATATTTAATAATGTGGACCCCAACTTTGGCACCCATAAGTTTGTGGATGCCTTTTCAGAATACACAAGCAATTTCATTATTTAATAAAATTCTGCAGTTATAATATATAAATATGTGGAGGTACTTGCACATACTCTGCTTTTATAGATAAAGATTTAAAAGTAAGAACCGAAACATCTGGTTAATGTTGAAACTTCCCTATCCTACTCACGTGCCTCAAAGGAGAATAGGAATGCGGGCTTGGCATATTAGGAATTGGCAACAGTAATAGCTGTAAGTGATCTAGATGTCTGCAGGAGGAATCATTGGATGCTGTGGGGGACAAACAAGACTGATTTCCCCAGAAGTGTAGGTATCTCAGTGGACTTCAGCTGATCTACTGGTAGTTTTGAGCTAGCCTTTTGGAAGTCATTCAAATGAATAGCATGCATATGTAGGATATTCTGCTCATGGTGTGGGGTAAATCACAGCACAGATGGGAGCTCTTGATTAGATTTGCTCAATCATTCAAACACACAATCTGTGTACTGACGATCAATATTCCAACACATTCAATCACTCCATAAGTAATCAAAGACCTCAAAAATATGAGTTGTGCGCAGTTGGTCATATGTTGAATTCAGTTCAGATTCACATCAGATCTGATCATTTTATTGGATTGGAGACCAAATTTGAAGCAAAAATCTGTGTACTAGGTCACCACTGAAGATTTTTCTTTAACTCCTGTTCTGCTTATCACTGAATTCCCATCATAATTGGGGAAGGTAAATTTTCCCAGGGACACATAAACTTACTGAAAGTCTAACATTCCTGATTTTATTGCCTTCTCAAAAGAAAAAAATGGCTTTAGATTCTAATTAAGGCAACTCTGTAATTGTCATGCCAATGAGTTAATCTTTAGTCACATCTATAGACTACATAGATCTGAACCATAAGAACAAAATAATATGTTTATATGGTTCAGAAACAAAAATAGTATTTTATCTGCTTCCTGTGCCTACTACCCATCAGTATATAACAAACTTTGGTTCTCTGTTCTGCTTTTTATCTGTATGTCACACTTTTCTTTTACTTTCTTTTTTCAAATGTGAAGGGGAGGTAACAGAAACACAGGCAATATACACTTTGACTAGTAATGTTTGATTGCCAAGAAAATGTATTTTTTTTGTTTGTAGTGCAGATCCTCTGTTTAGCAGCTTGCAGCATCTCCAGCATCCCTTTAGTCATATGCCCATCTCAGCATCCCCAGCACACTGCACAGCTAAAGAGGACTAGCGACTAAGTTTTGCAGCCAGGTTAGTTCCTGGTCATGAGCCTGTCATACTATTGGCTGGTAGTCCTACCTAGACCTCTCTAGTTCTAGGCTCTGCTTGCTGGATCATCAGCCTGTTACCTGTGACTTTACCCAGCTGTACTCCTTATGATTGCCTTTCTGAATACCTGACCTCAGCCAGACCTTTTTGTCTTTTACTTGCCCTGAGCTTGATTTTCTAGTGCCATGTGTCCTAATTTCTGAATACCTTTACCTTGCTTCTAGCCAGCTACCTGCCCCACTCTAACCTGCTATTTTCACACCTACCCAGTACCCGATCTCTGGCTGTTATTACACCAAAGCCATCTATTTAGTTCACCCCTGGTAAGGAGAACCTGGAGGCTGCGACCTGGTGTTCTCCCTGCAGCAAAGTAGTCTGATGGCTCTATGGTAGGATTATAAGCCCATCAACTCTTTGTGCTCTCGTGAAGACCAGAACACACTTAGACTCTGTGCCTTGGGTAATTCTGTGTCACCTACTGGGGGGTGACACCTCCATTATGTATTTGGCAAAAACGGTGAGAAAACTGGGTAAAAGACATATTTCATTGCAATGGAGTACTAATGTTATATCTATTTCAGCTCAGCTATTGTATTACTAAATCTTTGACCGGTCTCATCCTAATGTCTATCCAAAGAGAAGAGGTGAAGAGATTGTATAGGGATGTCAGTGTGCCCTTAACCTTTTATGTTTTCACTGGACATTTGAATGTGTGTAATGTAGGAATAATACATTAGTACTTTTTCACATAAACCGGAGAAGAGGGTATAAGAGGTAGTAAGAAACTTTCTATACATATATCTTAATAGTTGGGCTCCCTCATGGATACTCTTCAATCAGACTCAGTGATTAAATATATGTGTATACATTTTCATAAGAAATTAAAAAAAAAACTATTTTTCTGATACACTATTGACAAAGGAGCATTGTTTATTACAAAAAAATATATATATTTGTTCAATCAGTACCATACATAGAATTGACAAAATAATTGTCAAACGATAGCTGGAAATGTTCTAATCTTCAGGTGGTTTACAGGAATGGAGCCCATTAGGTTAAAACGACCCTGTTATTGTCTCAAAAACATTAGTCGTAAGATTACTGGGTACAGGGAATGCAAAATGTTGGTGAGACCCATGGTGTCTGTAGGCTGGAGGGAAACAATGGTAGGAGACACTGGCCACAGGGAAGGTGGCCATAACAGCTCTTCTGGCCTAATTATTAAACAACTGACAGGGTAACTTTAAAGAAGAAGAATTTTTTTGTTAAAGCATGTGTAAATTGAGGTCACCATCAACTTGGGCCTCTTTTAATAACACATAAAATAATCAGGTATTGGTATTAGGAACAACCAATCTTTTAGCCTTCCTTAATCAAGTTCAAAAATGATTTCTGTTTATAATCGTATAGGGAACTATTGAATGAACAATAAACTAAGTCCACCAAAGAAAAGGACGTTATTCATATCCTTCACTCGCTGCACAATGGGTATCAGACTTACAGACTTGTGAAAACACGAGCTGATATTATTCAACCCTAACTCAAATTTGTTCAGTAACACAGACCTTAAATAACCTTTGTATTGCAAAACATTGCTCATTTACTTGTCTATGGGTTTTGTAATGTACAACTTCACACTGAACTTCATTTTCCTATTTCTATGCTTTTGTTTTGCCTATCCTTTGGAAATGGTTTTGTTTTTTTCCTAATGGTGCCCAGAATGAAATACGAGTGTGTAATAACACTCCAGAACAATTTTCAGTTTTTATTGTTTTTTTTTTTAGGATTTAGCAGCTGTGTAGAATTAGTACTGTATTTCCTCATAATAGAACCTGAATAAATCTTAAAGAAATTAGTTTAATTATGCATACTTTCTTATAAGGTTTAAATTTCTGCACCCCAGAAAACACTTGAAATAAAATAATGTAGTCAGTTCAATGGTGTAGACACAAAACCGTCTATTAGTATTTCTAAAGTTTACAAAAGAGCTCATATTTGCTGGGAGTAAAATGCCAAACTACAGTAAAACTCCAGACTTCCTGCACTAAGTGTGTTTCTTTAGGAGAAATGGAAGCAACGCTATATAGATACAATTTAAACTTGGAAAAAAACAGAAGGTAAAAGGTAACACAAGATAAGGTAAAAACAGAATCATGTGAACAGGACAAATTTCCCACCTGCTGATAGAGTTTGCCTGGCCATTCCCCTTGCTTTTCTCCCATCACAATGATGGGTCAGTTGTAATATGGAGTTTGCAGTGATCTCATTAACTTTGAGTTTTATTTTTGAGCTTCCTTCTATTCATCCCACATTTCTACTAACCCATCATTATGATGGCAGCCTCTTTAGACCATTAGCATTATGAATCAAGTGGGAGAAGAAAGGTAAGCTATACCAGGAAGTGCCAATACTTCCCATTCTCTATGACCCAACATTTGCTTGTGTTCTGTTGCTTTATTAATAATAATTCAATAATTATATAATAATTTTAATAATAATATTATTATTAATAATAATAATAATAATAATAATAATAATATATTATAATAATATTATATTATAATATTGTTATTAATATTAATAATATTAATAATATTATGAATTATAATAATAATAATACAGTACAAAGTCGTGTGAATTTTAATTCAACGTACACTAAAAATGAAAAACTCTCAGTCTGTGTCTCTTCTGAGATTAAGAACAAGTCACATTGGATATCTTTTTTTAAAAAAAAACGTGTATTTGTGCTTGGGTAGTTGATAGGACCCTATATATATAGAATGAATGCTGGAAGCCACCATCTGTATAAGAACATTTTATCTTGGAGGTGTTGCTCCCACCTCTACTAGTGAAACATTTTACCTTGAGTAATTGTGAAGGTATGTGACACCTGTATACCATATCATTCATTCCTCGTCCTGCATAATTCCATCTCTAATGAAACTTTCCATATACCCACCAAAACTAAACTATCTTTATTTTATCTTAACTGAGGCTAGTATAAATCTTTTAAAATGAGCAAATTGTAAAATTGTAATGAAAAATGTTCTCTTGCACAGTAACATAGTTCTTAAGCTCTGACTTTGATAAGAAATGAATATGTTCATATGTAACTGTTACTGTAAAACCAGCTACCCTACTATTGTGTCAACTGCCATTGTACAGGTCAGTTCCAATTTTAAATGCCTTTGATATCTATTTGTAAGTCTCTATTTTGAGTTATCTGTTTGAGGAACAAGCACACATTTGATTTGGATTTATAGAGATTTCCATCGAGCTAGTGTTGATGACATCAGTGTGACAACAGTTTGAGAAGATTTTAGGATACTCCAGACATGCATTTGACCTGAAGAAGGTCTCCTTCTGACCGACATTACCAAAATCATATCCATAATGTAATGTGAATATTTTTCTTTTATCTCATTTCAAGACTGGGCATTTCACCATTGAAGATGAGCATCGCAGTGGGCGCCCCATAACCTCAACTGACCCGGCAACCTGAGAGGCTGTCCATGAGCTGATTATTGAGGACCGGCGAATATCCGCAAAAAAGATAGCGCAGATACTTTACATTTCACGGGAGTGTGTTGGGTTTGTTATTACCACTATCCTAGATATACACAAGCTTTCAGCGAAGTGGGTGTCGAAATGTTTGAACAGTGATCAGAATAAGAAACGAGTTGCAGCATCCAAAGCTGTTTTGGCCCATTTTGAAGCTGCATAGGACTTTTTGGCTAGGTTAGTGACTGCGGATGAAACCTGGCTCCACATCTATGATCCTGAAACCAAGGAACAGTCAAAGGAATGGCACAACAGGGGGTCACCACAGCAGAAGAATTGCGGAAGCCAGAAATCGTCAAAAAAAGTCATGGCGTTCGTTTTCTGGGACAAAGACGGTGTTCTGTTGGAGGACTGCCAACCTCAGGGCTCTATTGTCACCGGACAGTATTATGCTAACATTCTGGACCAGCTGAAAAAGGGAATTAAGACAAAACGCCGTGGAAAGTTTACCAAAGGGATGCTTTTTTTTTGCAGGACAATGCACCTGCGCACACATCCAACGTTGTGGCTGCCAAATTGAACACCCTGGGTTTCCAATTGGTTCACCATCCCCCCTACTCACCTGACCTGGCCCCTTCGGACTAATATCTGTTCCTGAATTTGAAGAAACACCTGAAAGGGCAACGTTTTGAGGGCATTTCTGACGTCAAAGATGCTGCTGAGAGCTGGTTTGCGGCTGTCTAGAAAAGCTGTAACTACGCTGTACCAAATGCATCAGTCTCAGGGGGGAATATGTTGAATAAATGTGTTATTTCATAACTCTGGCTCTCTTTTTTCTGGGCAAAGTCGGGAACTTTTCAGCACCCCCTCGTAATCTCAAAGATAACTATTTATACTTGCATTTTTTTTACTGGTATTGGTGATTGTTAGTGCCTAAACAAAGAGCAAAATACCCATTTTGATTCTATTTCTTTTTTTTCTTTTTTTTGAATTTCTGATTTAATGGGGTTACAGAAAACATTTAGGGAAAGATTGAACCTTCCCTTCCTCCTTCTTAGAGACAAATGTAATCTTCAAACCCAGCAGAAGTGTCTGAGAGGGTGGAATGATGAAATCTAGCCTTGGGCACCAGTGACATGAATTTTAAATATGAAAGTGATATTGTTTATACATGTTTTGGATTTATTTTATGTTTATTCATGAATGAGATTCTCTGGAGAAATATGCGATTGGTATATTCACCTATTTTCTTCGAGTGAAAGATAGTACTGAGCTAATTCTGCATTATAGAATGTTTAGGATGCAGAGAATGGCATATGTAGTATCCTTTGCTGTACACACACAGTATATTTGTATTCACCTTTAATGAGCTATGGGGGTAACCACTAAAACATGCTGGATCTGCTATATAACACATCCTTACAGTATATTAATTGATATTGTGTTTAATAATTCCACAAATGTAGGGTGGGTTTACCACCATTGCAATGTCCTCCTCCCCAGCAGCATATACACATTTTTTCATTCCCCACCAAGTACCGTGGTAAGTTGCTGAGAGTTAGGAAAATACCCAGCACCTTTAGGTATACAGAAGCATATGATAATGCTGTCTCATGGTACAACGGAGGACCTCAGCCTTGTGCAAGCTACAACCAGAGTGACCCAGAGCTTACACAGGGTTGTCATTCCCAACGTGTGACAATAAATAGAGCAGGTGAGGAGTAAAGGTGATCCTGTGCTGATGAGTGGCAAAGGGGTTGTCATAAAAGAAACCTATTGCTTTGCCCTGCATGAGTTCACAAGTTTACTTTCTACACAGTTTAGAAGACTAATCTGCAACCACTTAATCTGCCATGGCATGCTGGATGACCCACATTGATATTACTCATAGAGTGGGTTTAAAACAGTTGCTCAGTGCCAGTACAAATAAGCACCTGTTGTCCTGTACACTCCAAATATGCCTGATAATAGGGGAGTTTGCGTAACGCATGTCATTTTAAATCATTAACATAATTATTTGTAAGGTTTTAGTGTTGTTTGTTCATATTTGTCTTACCATATTATATACTATTGACATATTTTGGAGTCAGCTGGGGTACTATTGCAGATTAGAGAAATGGGGAACAATCTGAAGTATGCTTTAAAATGAACTTATACTTCAACATGCAAATAAGTTACTTGACGGGCCCTTTAAGGTTTGTTTGTTTTGTACACACAATTTTTAGAATTTCTTTAGTCTGTACTAGATAATAGTGAAGAAATTTTGATATGTTTTTTTTTCAATCTTTTCATGAACATATGCAATTTCAATTTTGGCAGTAATACATTTCCTAATATATCTACGACGAGAGGGGACCCTGGAGCTCAATGTCATTGGTGAAAAGAAGGACACTGGAACACAAAGGGTCACTGGATTACAGGGTCATTGGAGCACACAGGGACGTTAAAGCATAGGAACATTCACTGGAGCACAAAGGATCTCTAAAGCAAATGGTTATTGAAGCACACAGAGTCACTGGAGTGTCCACATATCTTCTTAGACCCCATAAAGGTAATGTGTACACCTCTGTTTTGCTCTTTTGCTAAATACCCTTCTTATTACAAGTTTAATAGATGAATATAAAGCAGTGATATTTAAAGTGCAGGAATTAATATTACAGCTGACATCCCCATGACATAAGAGCAATGAGAAATTGGCCCTGCGGCAATGAGCGCTGTTTGTATTAATGACAAAGCATGTTAAATCCTCCATCAAACAGATGATTAGAATTATTTATGTACGAAGCCATTTACAAGTAAGTGAACTATCATGCATACCATTGTTCTTTGAAGTAAGTGTAAAGCATGAAAAATATTGATCTTAATAAAAAGGAAAACAGAATAAAATATATGATGGGAAAAGGAAATATTTTGCAACACTGTGACACTGTGTTAAGAAATTGTGTTGTTTATTTTGGATGTGGCAGTGTGTGAAATTTTGTTGTTGACTCTGTAAAATCAGAATTAAATATTTATGCAGGATGATGGCTCTAATGAACCTTTTAAGATTAACCACAGTGTCAAAAAGGAGACCAAACGTTAAAAAAAAGAAAGGTACATTTAATATATATATATTTAAAGCAAACAGATTACTGCCATTGAATTGAGTCATTTTTGGAATGAACCTCTATTATGAGAAATAGTTATATCTTTTAAGTATATGTAAAGATGTTTTTTTTTTTTGTTTATTTAAAGTAAGTAAAAAAAAAAGCCTTTGCATGTTATGTCTGCTGCATGTGACCCCCACTGTGGAGGTTCACTCCATTTATTTGTCCTGGTAACCACTGTCACAAAGGAGAGGGGAAATCCAATATTTGAGTTGTCATCTGAGCAATGCTGGAACTTTTAGACTTGGGGGACCCAAGAAGTGTACTTAATATGGCAGCCAGAAATTTCTGATGGAGGTCTGACCAAAAATATCAGTGGTGGGCTCACTGGGTCTTATTTATTAAAAATCTCCAAGGCTGGAGAGGATACACTTTTATCAGTGAAGCTGGGTGATCCAGTAAACCTGGAATGGTATTCTTCAAAGTCATTTGCCATGGACCAGATCCATTCCAGGTTTGCTGGATCACCCAGCTTCACTGATTAAAAGGGTATCCTTTGCAGCCTTGGAAAGCTTTATTAAATTAGAACCAGTAATTCCACCACTGATATTTGTGATGAAGAGCATTACTTTCTCCTACCCTGTCTAGTAAGATTGTAATTGCTAGAGGCGAAGATCATGTTCATGTTCAGAGTCAATTTGAACTGATTTTTTACTTAGCTTAAACAATAATGAAAACAAAGTGAAAATGAGCCTGAGAAGTAATGTGAATTCTTTAAAAAATCCAACATCTGCAGTTTCCCTAATCTATATCTGAGATCCATTTCACCAGACATCTGCTTTTCTGATTAATTTATTCCTTGCTTATCTGCTAATCTGTCTGTTGTTTAATCTTCAAACTCATTAAATCATTTTATTACTTTGTACTATAAAAATACGTCAGCCAGCAATGCAAAAATATTTATCACAGTGCTAAAATGTGGTAAGTGTGCTAAATTGGATCTGCCACTTCCTCTCTCAGTCTGCTGTACAGGGACTAGGAGGAGGCTAGTTTAGGACTAAAGCTGCGTACACACTTCCAATTTTTATCGTTCAAAATGAACGACGAACGAACGACGAACGATCGATTGGGCAAAAATCGTTCGTAAAAAAGTAACCAACGACGCCGACGAACGAGGAAAGTCGTTGGAAATGAACGACCGGACCGGCGGATCGGATTGGACGACGATCGTTGACCATCGTTCGTGTGTACGATCGTTCATTGATCGTCCATGGTCTGAGCATGCGTGATGAACGAACGTTCCTGCGGTGCACGTAACTTCCTGTATCGTTCAAACGATCGCATCTATTGTGTGTACAATATCTACGAACGATCGTGTCGTTATCTGTATGTACAGGATCGGTGCTATACGATCGTTCGCAGATATCGTGCAGGATCGTTCGTCGTTCGTTTACCAACGATAATAATTGGAAGTGTGTACGTAGCTTAATTCAGATACATAACAAGTTCCTCTTAGGTACTTACTGATACAGCTTTACTATAAGCATTATTATCGTCTTACACTTTAAAGAGAAGATACATTCTTAAGAAGACTCTAAGCTGGAGGGAGAGGTCAAATGTTTCCCATTGGTATGAAAGATGCCATCTATTCAAGCTGGAACAAGCACCATTAAATAGATTTGGGACCTTTGACACCACCACCTGTCACATACACATTCAATAGTGTTTTATTAGTTTTTTTTACAACAGTTTACACCTTTATCTGTGTAACACCAGTTAACACCTGTCTGAAACTTCATGGTATGGGTATTTTCTATAATTTACAAACCTTCCATCATCTCCAACATCTGCCTCTGTACATTTATTAGTTTAATGCTGTTTGAATTCATGTAACTGAGTGACCCTTGCATATATAATCATTAGACTATGTTCCAAAAAAAATTTAGACTAAAAGATAGAAATCAATTATTATTACATCTCTCGCCCCTAATGTTGCTGTGTTAAAAAATGTTTGCTGAGGAATCATTGGGATTTGGCATGGGTGTCTCCAATGCCAGGCATTCTGGGCACATATCTTGCATCACCTGTTGGGTGTCCCCGGTACCAATGTAGTGACTGTCTACCATTGCAGAAACCAGCAAGCCAGGAGATGTAAACCAAGGGCCAAAGATTTGTGTAAGAAGGGGGGAATGTGCTTGTACAGAGTGGAGAATGTAAGTTATGTTCCCTGACCCCTGCACTCTCACATTACATTCCTTAACCCTACATACTGTGTGTTACACATAAACCTCACTATTCTATTCGACAGCTATTCGACTGAATAGTGGGATATTGTTCAGGTGATCGAATGCCAAATTCGAAAACCATTAAAGTCAATAGTGGGAAAATTCGGGTTATTTTTAGGGACTGTGAAGAACTGCAAGAGCTTTTTACTAGTTGTATGTGTTTTTGGATAGAGTTTCTCCTGTATAATAATTATAATAATAGATCTATTCCAGGTTTGCTTTAATAAATGAGTAATGAGTTACATCATCAATGAATGCCCAATGTCCATAGAGAATCCTGGTGGGCCCAGAAGAGTCTACAGCAAATATGGTGGCTTCTAAGGATTCAGCAAAGACAGATACCTGGAATGGAAAAAGAAAAAGGTAGCTGTGTCCCATAATGGGCAAGTATGTTGTGCAATATTGGTTAATGGCAAATTCCCACCCACAACAATAAGTTTAAAAGTAAACTATTGACTGGTATGAAGAGTGGGCATGTAGATGAGCTTGGAAGCTAGGAAGTTCTCATAGGGAAAAACTTCAACATTTCTTGGTAGTGTTGGGCCTTTCCTACCCCCTGCCCCCCTTCATACATGCCTGTTGGCTGAATATGAAGATGAGATGTCTCAATAGCCAATAAGAATATTAAGTAGTTTGGGAGGGATTGACAACCTGTAGCACAACCAGGTAAAAGAGACGCTTTACCTGACCAGAACAACCCAGCATTTGGGTAGACAAGGAATAATTTATATTGGCTATTTTTTTTTAAACTTTTTTTTAAACTTTTTTATGGCAGGCCACCAGTTTTCCTAAACATCTTCCAATATTAAAAAGGATCACTTTTATGGCAGAAAAAACTTATGGTGGGGGATGACTCAGGATTACAGGTAAATAATGCAGCAACTTGTTATATTTACTTGCAATGCCAAACTGGAGCTCTGCTTTAATGCTATTTGAATTTCAAGCTTTCCTACATTGTAAAAGATTGGGGTAATCAAGCTGCCGTTTTATCCTGTACAGATATGGACTGACCGTGTTCATGGAACTCGATAGATATAGAATTATATATTAGTAGAGTCTGCAGAGAGAGCAACGACTAATCTTGTCTCTGGATTATTTCTAGCCATACCCTGCCTAAGGTGAAGTTCTCTAAAGAATTTCCACCTTTTCAAGGTTTATTCTACAGATATTAATGTACAAGAATAACAGACTTTTTTTTGTTTAAAAAAAAAAAAAGATGTGTTCCCAGATAATCAGAGCTCACTCCCGGGTAAATGTTCCTGTTGCTGATGGAAAAAGCAGAACATGTCATTTTTATCAATTATGCTTAAAAACTTGAAAGCAAAGGTGATTAGGTTAAATGAGAGCATGGTCATGTTACAAGAGTTTTATAGCCTTATAGTGCTTCAAGATACCAGAGTGTTGTGCAATTTACCAGAGGCATTCCCTATGGCTCAGTCATGTCAGCTATGATGGAACAGCTATGTTTCGTTTGTAGTCTGGCAAATGGCCTGCTACAACACTGTGCTGTCCATCAATACATTTTTATATCCAGAATATATTCTAAAACATTTGTTTTATATATTGGTTTAGATCAGCAGTATCTCAGAATACAGAACACAAAGTATCTGTACATGTGTCTGTTATACAGCAACATGATATGAAAATAAAACAAGTATGTGTTGTCAGGGAAAGCTTTTGTCTTACGCGAGGTTAATATTAGGTGACTGTCCATCATCATTAACACTTCATATTTGTTTAAACAAATCGAGATGACGACAATTCGGCACCTTTTACCCTAAAAATACAGCTTTTACCTTATGAATAAAACATTACCTTGAATAACTTCAGTTATCCAATTTTTCCATAGTTTGAAAAGAAACCATCCATTAACACTTAGTATATTGTTGATGAATTTTATTATTACATTATTCTTCAATTCCCATACCAGTTGCATACGTATTGTTCCGAGATTTCAGTAAGGCCTAATTTCGGGTGGAACATATAAACAAAGACCTAAATATAATACTATTATTTGTTGAGATTTATGTTCTCTAAGATGATGTGTAAAGCTTACAATCTTTTGATAAACTACACTCTGATAGATAAAATATTAAAAAATTTGTAAATGCAAGCAGTGTAAGTACCTGGATATGACCTCACATTAACCTTGTACAGCTGGAATAAGAAAAAGAAAATGAGGGAAAGGATACAGAATAAATATTATCAGTTCATATACTGAGAAGAGGCATGCTGATAGGAGGAGAAAATGGAGATTAGCTCATCACTGTGCTGCTTCCCTTTCACTGTCCAGTTACAGGCTGCAGAGGGTCCAGGATAGGCTTAGAGGATATATGTTGAATGGTTCTGATGATCAGAATGAGAAGATCCAGTGGCAGAAAAAAGTAATGTATAGTGATCTCTGTATTGAAGTTAAATTTTGCATTAACATCTTTTTTTTCATACTTTTTTGTCTTGATATTGTGCTTTAAGGTAAAGTGTGTCTTGTGAGAATGTAAAAAGTACCCCATGCAAAGAAATACATTAATATTTAATACTTTATACTCAGTATCACATATAAAGCAATGTGGAGACCTCTGCAAAGCATTTGCACTTTATGTTGAAGTGATAACATGGGTCTGTAAAGGAGGTTTTCAGAAATACAAAATGTCTTCAGATCAGATTTTGTTGATTCTGGGAAAATTGGAACATAAAATCAACCTACAGCAACAAGGTTTATAGTAACTGATAACTGATTGAGAACAGAGCTACAAAAGTATAGGAGGAGAAGTTTTGCACATTATATTATAGGAATTAGGAATCCCTAGTAAACTGAAAATGGTAATTGAGATTACAAAAAAGTACAATAAAATTTTAAGGACAAAGATGTAAGAAACATTGCAGTCAAAGATAGACCAAGGCAGAGAGATGTCAAGTTATGCATACTATATAATATACAGCAGAACAAAACTTGTGATACTCAGTCTTCTTCTTTCCTCACTTAGATGATCTTCAGCCATCTGGATTGGCTGGTCTGGAATTATGTAACTCCGGTGCAGGCGTGTGGGAGTTCATTCATTCCCGACACACGTGGGAAAAATCGAGATTGATGGATATCCTGAATGCTGACACTGCACATGTGCAGCTCAGTTTTTTTCCAGAAACCTGGAGTGATCAGACAGATAACAGGGATTATTGCAGAAGAGACATTGACTATCCCTTTCTGCAATAATGACCTGCCTGATCATGGATTCTTAAAAGTGAAACTTTAGTTCCACTTTAAGGATGAAATTAGGTAAAAAAACACTCAAGATAATGGAAGACAACACAATAGACCTATTTTATTAAAGCTTAACAAATATGGAGAGATATACTATAATTGGATAACCATGGGATAACCAGTAATGTGAATATTTAGAGTTTGTTTATTACAGAACTTAAAGCTAAAGCAAACAGTGAAATTACTTCCAGAATAAAACGATAAACTGTTACATTACAATACCATTTTAAAATCCAATTTGATGCCTAAAATCTGAAATAAAATAATAATATATAAAACCAAAATTAAATCAGCATCAAATGTCCTTCTGAAACATGATGTTAACAAAAGTTGATGGAAAATGGAAACAAGGAGTTGAGAAACGGTTATCATGCCAGGGATTCAGTGCTGTGCACCACCGCAGTATCCCACACAGCCTGTTTTGTCCAGCAATGTCACTTGAAACAGCAAAAAAAATAAAGACATAGCAGCAGCCCCTGCTTCCCTTTAGCTGTGCAGCCTGATTTTTATCGGCATCCCCAGCACACACTCTGAGGCTGTGCACAGCTGAAGGGAATTTTAGAGGCTGATTGGTTCCTGACTTTATCCTGCGCTGCCATTGGCTGCTGGGACTTTATAGCCTCCCTGCTCCCAGTCACCAGTGCCTTTTGTAGTGTTAAGCAAGGCTGACTTGCTGCTGGTGTGTATTTGGTTGATTTACTGTTGCTGGATTGTGTCTGATCCTGTGAATTTGTGCTGCCTGGGCCAATCTTTTGGGTGTTACCCAAACTCTGCTTGTGTTTTGCCCTTGTGTACCTGGTCTGGTGGACAGATTACCTGTGAATGGCCTGGCTCTGTATTCTGGACTTGGCTGTGTTGGAATCTTGGTACTCCATATCTGAGGGCTCCTGGTCCTCTGCCAGCCCTTCCCCAGGCACCATCCCTCGTGCAGTAAGTCCTGGGGGCAACCGTGTGCTGGGAAATGCAACTAGTTGCCCGAGGCTGAGCAGGGGCTTACTATAGGTGAAGAGTTTGGTGTTAGATTGGGGGACTGGTGTGTGGTGAGTACTGTTGCTGGACCAGTGCCTTAGACAAGGGGTGGTAAATAAAAATATATTATCATATATTATTAATATTTTGTATGTATAAAACATTGACATATTATGCAGCTTTTTACAAAGTCCATTGTTATATCACTAACTGTCCCAGAAATGGACAATCTAAGGTCCCTACTATAGTCACATGTCTTTAACACATTAACATACAAGCACCTTGCAGATAATGTCCTGGCCAGGATTCCAACCTGAACCCTAGTGCTGCAAAGGCCAGAGAGCTAACTGTGCCATTCGTCCTATAGAACAATAAGTGAGAATGGGTTATAAGGAACAGCAAATGAATAAAGAAAGGCCAAAATGCTATAAAAAGTACAATACAATGGACAGATCATGTAAAGAGAATGGAAAGATTTTTAGGTGACGACTCTTTTTGGGGATTGTTCCTTCAGTTTATTGTAGATTACCTCTTTCAAACAATTTATGTTCTTGTCAAAAATGTGCACACCACTGCCCTCTAAATAATCACCCTGTTCATCACCCCCTACCTATATGTATTGCCATTCTAACATCCTTAACCAAAATTTTAACAATAATTCAAGCCTTCAACCATGTCACAAAAACACCTGCCTCCTATATGATATAATTGTGGTTTGATTATGCAAACTAGAATATTGTGGTTTCACAAACTTTCACACTTTCCATTTTGTTTATGGGCAATCAGCATCTGCTTTGACACATTTGATGACACCATGATAATTGGAATTGATGACACCATGGTGATTAGTCACTGAGTGATTCATGTGGCTATAAGTACCAAGATATGTTCCTAACACGCATTCAGAATGAGTAAGCCACTTGGATGAGTCAGGTAACACTTTAGGCATTACAGGACAAGTTTAGCTAAATGTAGTAGCTACAGAATTTACACAGCCTGAAAACATATCATGTATTGGGAGGGAAATGTATACAGAATATGCTGAGTAAGATTTGAAATTTCTCAGACTTAGAAGCTGGGAAAGAAATCAGAGAGATGGGGAAGAATGAGATGTAGAAATAGAGGCCCCACATTCTGCAGAAGGCCAATGGACTGCATAGACGTTGCTTTTTAACACAACTTGTTCTGAAAATAATGCTATGTCTATCCCAGGTGTTGCATGATAAGTTCAATATTCACTTCCTCTGCCAGCCATTGTGGTCCTCCAGCCAGCTTGTATAACCTGTAGTGCTGTAAAAAGGAACTAATAATGCAAGTCTTCTGCACACCCACAAGTGTAAACAATTAAACTTGCATTCATTGTTTCACATCCTGTGAAAGCTAGAGCAGGATATCTTCATGAGTTGTGTCTACTTCCAATGTCTACATCCACCAAAGCCAATCACCTAAGAGTTCATAGTGGTTACGTCAAGTGGCAACTATAGAAAGAAAATTTTGAGAAGGTTGCAGGCTGTGTTCAAAAAATGTTCTTAAATCCAATGGTTGCCTATACCCTTAACCCTGTTTTTTTCCATATTCATACTTCTATCCTGTTAATAAATGATTCTACTATTACATTATTATTTTTGGAAATACTTTTCCATTTCTTCTTTTGACCCCAACCCTGTTACATAGCATAATGACCCATATTTAATAAGCAAAATATCTTGTGTCTGATTAGGAATTGATAAATGTCCAATAACATCTCGATATCAACAGAAAACTGACGTCAAATGGTATGATATGGGCCCCTGGTAAAATGTTCTCATTCAGCTTTGCTGGCAAGGAATAGATATGACGTGTTTTAGCATGTTAGATCTAAGACACATTCATTCCACAGACCTGCAACACACAAGGATTAACACACAGTCATTCTAATACATTATAAATTTTAATACATATGACAAGTAGAAAGAGAAGAAAGGATGGGCTTTACGGCAAGCGTTTTTTATAAATCAAATAAACATAATTTTAATGAATAAAATGTTGTCCTAAATCTAACATAGATCAACTGAACTATGTCACTATACTAAACAGAGGTCTCCTATACACTCTTAGTACATGTTTTTCCCATGTTAGAGAATGCACGTGGAATTAAAGGAGTACATAACAAAGATGATCTCATATGGTAACGTGTGGTAACGATCTGTTGAGGCCATATTTGTGACCTATAAGTAAATAAAATGAACAGTTCTCCCAATCCTTATTCCCATACTTTATTGAAACAAAAGACATAAAATATCTTATAAGTAAAACTGATGGTAAAGGCATCAGATTGTACCAGTCATAATGTTTGTGGATTATATTGTTCCTAATTTTATTCTGGGACTGAGATGTAAAATCTGGTACTGGGATCTCTGCTGACATATGAGTTTCTTAACCACCTGGTGATTAGCCCGAACCTGGTTTGGGGTAAGAAAACTTGCTACAATCGTTTACCCCGAACCAGGTGCGGGATAGTTAAAAATAAGAACAAGCGTTACAGTGCAATCTGATTGTCATACAATTTTATAATTTTATATCTACTGTACAGTTACATTACTGTACACACTATTTTTTTTTTTTTGGAATGTTTTATAAATTTTTTTTTTTAAAGTTTATTATTAAATTTATTCAATTTTGGACATATTTCGGTGAGTTATGCCTAAGAATTATAGCCTACAATCTAAAATAAATTTCCATGCAAAAAATGTAACACTTTTTTCACAGAAGTATGGAAATAATTAGAATATTCAGGGTTCACATACGCGTCCTTCAACGATTCCTGATGATGTCAGTGCATACGCCTGTCAACGGGGGTCGTAGCGGGAAATTCAAATATTTTGTATTGGATTCAATACAAAGTCCTGTATCCAATCCAATACAAAGTAATACAAAATATATTTATGTGGTTTTGTCTATAGGTATGTGGCGTTGGACTCTGTTTTAAAATTTACCACACTAGGGAGGTGTTTTAGAAAAATATATTACTATACAGTATACCGAATTATCGCATTTTCAGTATTTTTATTTATTTATGCATTCTTGTTTAAGCTGATTTTTGTGTTTTTTATTTAATTTTATTATGATGGTGATTGTGATGTTTCAAACTTTATTATATTCATGATATCTACTAGACCCTTGTTCGGACATATTTCTGTAAGTTACAGGTCTACAATTTAAAAAATTTACTTTATGAAAAACAGTGTACCGCTTTTGGTACAGAAATCCAGACATCAGTGAAATGCCCAGGAGGTTAATGAATTACATATGCCATATATCTTACCCAACGCAATGAGTGTTCCATATTGTGAGGTTAAAGTGACATGGTGAATTTATATATCAGAGGAGAACATAGGCGGTGCTTTAAACACATTGTAGTGTGATACTTATTTCAAAAAAAAAATTTGCTGCCTGGACCAGGAGATATACCTTATATGGACTGAAATTTGAGCCACTTGATTAGAATAATTCTAGGCACTGTAGGAATTCTTCACTTATTCTGAATTATACAAATATTCTTTTTTTCCCATGTATTGAATATTGATATTTATATTTATTATATATTTGATTATTGTATTCATATATGGGGATAATAGTTGGGAAAATTGTTTAATTTACTTGAATATAAACCTACTTTTCGAGTTGACTCGAAAATAAACCTGGGGCACAAAATGTATCAATCACTGTTAACATTCAAAAGAGTAATCAATACAAATGACAAAAAATGAATATGAATAATTACATCTATGGTATTTAATTTTTAAAACATTTTTTTAAAAGGGAAAAAAATAATACGAGCTCAGTTTGTTTATCTTTTTCCTCTTTATACAGGTTAAAGTACTTTGTAATTTTGGGTATAAGTGGTCACTCGGAGTTAGTTATGATGGGTCACTTCCTCCTAAATGATCTTTGTTTGCTCCTAAATTATCTCCATTGTTAATTGCTAGAAGATGGGGCTGTGTCCTCATGTAAAAGGTTAGAAATTCTAATAATGTCTCAGGTGGTAGGTGTTTGGTATACACGTTACAATATACATGAGGACACACCACTATTTAGTGGCCTGAGTAAAAAATTAGATTGATTGTCTAATGGCATTTGCAGGTGAAAAAGAATCTTGGTTTATACTCAGATATCCCGTAAGTTTACTTAAAGGGCACAGATATACGTAGGAAATATCTGCACGTGCTGAGCACTATTTATTAATTAATTTTAGATTTATAATAATTCTTTATTTGGGTACTAGTACTAGTTAGTACTAGTACTAATTTTTCTTCCACTGTGAATGTTGATATATCTAGTCATATGCCAGTACTATTTGAAACTGAAATAAGAACATGTACTGTGTGTTTCAAATATTTCAGCATTTGTAAGTACTAAAGATCACCTTTCATCTGTTCTGCCAGTTGTGAGACTGATCTGAATATGACTAATCTGTGTTTAGTGATTAAGAATATTATATTATCTGCTGGCCCTGCTTCACTCCGTTTTAAATGTCTCTTTATTTGTTTTTTTAAATCATCATTAAAATGTTTTACACACAATATACAGATCTCTGCAGTCCAACACACCAGGTTTACCAGACTAGGCAGGAGCAATGCCATGTAAAATGGTTGCCCCAACTTTGTTGACACCAGCCCCATATACTTTACAGTTTTTCTAAATGAATCCAACTCACGTTTTTTCACATGGATTGTCAAAAGGCAATTTGTCACATTCTAGGGATAAAAGAAGTACTAAAACCAGGGAGGAGATAATACAGAACTGACATGATGGAATACAATAATGCCTATCCGGTTCATGAAGGCTAGAAATTCAGGTGTCATGGACATGTATGATACATATAGACAAACACTCTTGCCCACCTTCTCATAATATTTATAGAATTTGACCTAAATACTGACTAGCCACAGTTTTCACAAAATACCATGTGTTAAAAAAACTACATTAAAGCAGAATCAGAGATTTTAAAGAATAAGGATGAAAACCATGGCTGAAATAGAGAGTTGGCTCAGTGACAAGCACTTTTACTTTGGGGCACTAAGTTCCAGGATTGAATTTCATCCAGGACATCATTACAATATAGTTTGTACTTTCTCCCCATGTTGTTTTTCCCTGGGCATTTCAGTTTTCCCCCACAATCCAAAAATAGATTAATTTGCTTCCCTTTTAAAAATAGTCCCTACACTTCATTGAAGACATATGACTATGGTAGGGACATTAGATTGTGAGTCATCTTGAGGGACAGCTAGTGACTCTGGACTTTGTAAAGTAAAATTACATGTCAGTGCTGTATAAATGCTAGCTAATAATAATAATATTCAAAATATTTAAAAAAAATTCTAACAATAAAGGGCTTGATTTCAGACAATCCAATATAGGCCAACACTATGAGAATGGCAGGACTACCAGGGGTGTCACGGCTATCCACTGTCTGTCGCAGCCTGTAAAACATTCCTCTGTGTACTAAAAGACTCCAGACTGGTAGCACAATTTTATTTGTGATTTATTATTTCACCAATTCTGTTTTACAGATGGCACTCCAAGGCACTGTGTACAATACAATATTTAATTAATATCTACATTAACCTATCAAGCAGATAAGATACCTGTTCCCTTCAGGCAAGCTAACTATGTATCCTGACATTTGTAGTGTTGCCAAATAAAACTGTAATTGGAATACATATGTACAACATTCATTTGTAAAGCAGTTAATACCTTGCAAATATTTTGCTTGAAAGAATTGTATAATGGTTTTATAAATGGATATGCTTTTTGGCCCTGCATTACTTTGATTTTTGGAAGCTTGTTTTATATGAGTTTGGACAGTCCCGTCTATTATAGAAGAGTCATGGAGCTGTGCAATCTCATACATTGCTTTGGAGTAGAGATGTTTTTAAAAAAATGGTGTTATGAACGAGGTGTGGACCCACTGTGCCGCTGGCCAGGTAAACTCTAGAGGGGCGTAACTAAGCAGCCACCCGGTCTTCACTAGAGCCTCTGATGGTGAGGATAGGCTTGGGCTGCGGGGTAGCTACCAGGTGCCACTCCAGAACAATCCCCAGGCCAGAATCACTAAACACAGGGTAATGCAGGTAAGCCAGAGATTGCTCAGGCAACTTCCTGTGGTAGGAAGTGCCTTTAAATACCTGCAGGGCATCAGCCATAGGCTGAAGGGAACAGAGGGCGTGTGTGTGTTACCTCAGAGACACACCCACACCAGAGCAAGTCTCAGCATGAAAGAAATACTGACATGGAAGACAGGTAGTGGATTACCTGAGAGATAGGACCCTGTGCCCGTGCCTGCGATTAGGAGCAGCGGCGCCGCCACGGCCTGCAGTGCTAACAAATGGTTTTCTTGGTCTCTTATCTAATCTGATTTTTAATGCCAACTACAACTGCAGTTGAATGTAAACTATTGGCCCCCTTTTCATCCCCCATCCAGTCAATAGGGAAAAAATTCTGGTTTATATTCTGGTCTCTGGAATGTTGGTTGATTAGCCAAATGTAACCTGAAAGAAGAAATACACATTTGTGCAGAAATAAAAGCAGGGAAACTTTGTGGTCATGGCGAGGAGCATATCATGCAGAATCCAGGGCAACAGGAGTGACACCAATTTTGCAACTTAGGGTTCAGTGGAAATTACCTAATTTTTACATTTAAAAATAGAATTATGGTAAAAGTAGGCAAGTACACACGTTACAGTAATATACAACTAAACAGAGTAAACTTAGTCTGCAGAATTTGACCGCTTTCATGTAGAGCAGGGGTGTCAAACTCTGGCTCGGGGGTCCTTTTTTTTGGCCTCCAAAGGAATCCTAAATATGAACTACAGCTGTCCCACCACTGCATTGAAATAGCGCCACTACAATTCCTGGCATCACTCACCTCTATAGACCAGCGGGCTCTCTGCATTGGATTGTTTTAAAGACGCAAATAATGCCAGGAATTTTAGTAGCGGCGCTATTTCAATGAAGAGGAAGTTTCAGTAGAGGGCCACTCATAAGATTTAGCTCCACATTGGCCGCGTCTGGCATTTCCAGCACTCCCCCCTTAGCTGTACTTTTCCTTGCTACTCCAAGGCATGGACTTGAATAGTTGAATTTTCATAGAAGAATGTTGGTATTATTATTGTTAGCCTGTGCAAAAAGGTTATCATTGAAATTTAACTCAGAAGGCTACAAATAGAGAAAGAGGCATAAGAGTTTTTCTTAAATTTGAAGCAAAACCTTTTTGTTTCCATATGAAAAGGGTTTATATCTAATGGGAAGGAAAAATTTCTTCAATTTTTTTCAATAAATTTCAAGGTTGGCCCGCAACTGTGTCTAAGTTTTTAAGTTTGCCCTCTGTGTATTTGAGTTTGACACCCCTGATGGAGATTTTTGGTAAAAATTGTTCTTCTGGAAAAAATTCTACTAATAGGATAATTGTAATGCTGGTAGAATATTCTACAAGTAGAATACATTTACCAGCAGTAAAATTCTTCTTGATTCTTCTTGAATGTTTTCAGCATCAGATCAGATTAAAACTCTGAACACCAGGCACTTTAACCCTAACCCTTAACCTTACCCCAGGCACAGATCACTATACCTATCAATGACAGGTAAAGTGTAAAGGTCACCTAATCCAGCAAGCAAAACATTCTTTCAATTGCTCTAAGTGTTGAATCCAACCTTTGAACCTTGTAGATGTTAAGCTTTATTCATTTTGGGTCAAATGACCCAATGTTTGAGTCATATTTGTCACAGACTAAAAGCCAAACACAAAACCCATACAGAGTTAATGATCACAAGTAGAGATGAGCGAATCAAAGCTGACGAAGGGGAATTCGATCCGAATTTCAGGAAAAATTAGATTCGCAACAAATGCGAATTTCCTTGCGATTCGTGGTAACGAATTGCAATTTTTCCTAAAATGGCAGCTACACGTGTGTAGACATGGGGCAAGGAACTCTGGGAAGTCGGGATGACCCATAATGCCATGCATGCAACCAATCAGCAGCCAGCCCTGTGATGTCACAGCCCTATAAATAGCCTCAACCATCTTGGACATTTTACAGCGTTCTGAGTGCAGGGAGAGACGTCTGAAGGCGCTAGGGAGAGTGATAGCAAAAACCTCATTGTGAGAAAAAAAACCCACAAAAACGATTTATAAGTGCAGGGAAAGGATAGAGAGGAATCATTTCACAGCATCTTAATGCAGGGAGAGACGTCAGAAGGCGCTAGGGACCGTGCTAGAAAAGTGATTTATAAGTGCAGGGAAAGATTATTTGGGGATCCAAATAGCCAATATACAGCTCTGTCATTCCAGCAATTTGTTCTTGTTATTGGGGTGCAAGTGCTATGTTGAAAAGCCTTTAGTGGCTTATATCTGTGGAAAAAGAAAAATATATACTCATTTCACTTCTGCAGTTATATGTGGTGAAAGCATTTAGTGGCCTATTTCAGTACAAAAAGAAAAATATATTCACTTCTGCAGTTCAATGTGCTAAAAGCATTTTGTGAGGTATTTGAGTACAAAAAGAAAAATATATACGCAGTTCACTGTTGCAGTTATTTTTGGTGAAAGCGTTTAGTGGCCTATTTCAGTACAAAAAGAAAATATATTCTTAGTTCACTTCTGCAGTTATATGTGGTGAAAGCGTTCAGTGACGTATTTGAGTACAAAAAGAAAAATATATACGTAGTTCACTGTTGCAGTTATTTGTGGTAAAAGCGTTTAGTGGCCTTTTTCTGTACAAAAAGAAAAATGTATTCGTCGCTTTTAGGGGTGTTTTAATTTGCTTTTAATTTATTTAGTTCAGCTAAAAGTATGTCAGACAGAGAAGTGCCAGGCCATGCACAGAGGAGTGGCAGAGGCCTAAATGTTTCTGGCGCAGGCAGAGGTCGCAGCAGAGTAAGGGGGCGTGTCGGCAGGAGTCGCAGGGAGAGTCCTGAGCTCCCCTTGTCATCTAGCGGTCGTGTCTTGACCAGCAACCCAACAGTTCTTGATTGGTTAACTTGGTCATCTACTTTATCCCAAGTGACATCAGACACCCCCAGCCAACAGTCGGTGGGTTCGTCAGACACAATCCTTAGTTGGCATAGCCTGGGAGCAGGCCCTGTCAGCCTGGGAGTCAGCAGGGTGGCAGCAGTGGGAGGTCAGGAGCCAAACGTGCCCGGGGTAGACCATCTGCTCATGCTGCCGCTACCTCTAGACTCTGTCGTTGTGCCACTCTGTGGCCTACTCATGCTGCTGCCACCTCCACACTCTGTCATTGTGCCACTCTGTGGCCTACTCATGCTGCTGCCACCTCCACACTCTGTCATTGTGCCACTCTGTGGCCTCCTGATGCTGCTGCCACCTCCACACTGTCGTTGTTTCATTCTGTGGCCTCCTGATGCTGCCGCCACCTGCAGAGTCTGTCATTGGGCCACTCTGTGGTCATCTCATGCTGCTTCTACCTCATCACTATGTCATTGTGCCACTCTGTGGCCTCCTGATGCTGTCGCCACCTCCACATTATGTCATTCTGCCACTCTGTGGCCTACTCATGCTGCCGCCACCTCCAGTCTCTGTCATTGTGCCACTCTGTGGCCTACTCATGCTGCTGCCACTGGCACACTCTGTCATTGTGCCACTCTGTAGCCTCCTGATGCTGTCGCCAACTCCAGACTCTGTCATTGTGCCACCCTGTGGCCTCCTCCTGCTGCTGCTGCCGCAACCTCCAGACTCTGTCATTGTGCCACTCTGTGGCCTCCTGATGCTGCTGCCAGCTCCACACCCTGTCATTGTGTCACTCTGTGGTCCCCTCATGCTGCTTCCACTTCACCACTATGTCATTGTGCCACTCTGTGGACTTCTCAAGCTGTTCTCCCACCCTCCCCACTTTTTTGCCTTTTGGCCTGAATGACATCACTATTTATTTGACCCTTCTTCTGATCTGTCAGACAGAAGCAAAAAAGAGACGCACAATGGATCCTGTCTGTGTAGTAGCTGTAAGGCCTGTATGGTCCCATCAGAATTGCCTTATAATTTGGTAGCCAAAAGCAGGAGTGAGTACAAAACACAGAAGACATGCAAATATTCTATTCACGTGTCATCTCTGTTTTGGATCCACTCCTGTTTTTTTTGGCATTAGCAATGCTGATGGATTATTGAGCAAATGCTGACCGAGTGAGGGCATATGCTCCACAGACAGGATCCGTTTTTTTGTGGGTTATTGTTCTGACGGATCAGAGAAAGGACAAAATAATCAATGACGTCAACACAAACTTACTGCTGACACCATCTCCACTCTGTTGGGGGGTTCTACTTGTATAAGCAGTTAATAGAACAGGTTCTGTAGACATCTTTGTGGAATCAGCTGACAAGGGTGTAAAAGGAGTGCGCTTCTTCTTGACGCTAACATGGACCTGTAAGGGTTAGTTCATACTTGAGTTATATGGTCAGTTTTGGCCCCATGACTGCCCAAATAAGTGAAGTGTGCAGTGATTCTAATAGCGACGCCTGTCATACTGACTCACAGTATTATTTCACTACCACAGCAGACTCCCTATGCGTGTTACTGCAAGGCACAGTGTTCTACACCACTATCAAGGCTCTCTGCAGGCTGGAAATAGATGTTTTTTAATGCGATTCACCGCAAATAAATTTGTATCGAAGCGAACCGGCCAAACAATTTTTTGAGAAATTCGCTCATCTCTAATCACAAGTATGACAAAGCATACAGATTTCAGTCGTCAGGAATATTTAAATTACAGTTTCAGAAAATGTATAATCTTATTTATACTCTGAAAGCAGGCCTGGAGCAATCTATGGGCGGAGGGCCTCATGACAGGGGGAGTATGGAAGACGGAGTATGAAGAAGGTTAAAAGGTCATGGAAAAGGGGGACAGGTGGATGTGGAAGTGAAAAGGACAATGAGGCAAAAAAAAAAAAATGGGTCAGAAGTTCAGAGGAATGGTTGGAGAGTGAGTAGGTGGAGGCACGTGTACAGGATGACTAAGAGGAGGTTAAAAGTTTAAAAATAAAAAAAAATAAAAAAAATGAATGAATGAAATGATGGAATAAATTATGCTAATGAAAGAAAATGCGGGAAAATCAGGGAGCAGGATTGGAGGGGAGTTTTTAAGGGGTGGAGAGATTAAGGGGTTAAAAGGAAGGTTTTCTGATGGGGAGAGCAGAAATTCTTTTAAAATCGATTGCTGTGGGACTGCATTCCCACCCTCCCTCCCTAGGTTTGGACGGTTGGGGGGTTATTGTCACAGCAGCTCAGTCTGGACAGGTTTATGTGGTTCGGGTCCATGGAAGGTAGAGGTGGGGTAATGGAAATGTAGAGGGGATGGGGACACGGTAAAATGGTGTTGGGACAGTAAGGGTGGCCTCGCATGACACTCGGTTGTTGTGGAGGCTAATTTGGAATATGGGAACCCGCTAACTGTCCCCGAGGCGGGGTATGAGCGCCTGGGGGCCTGGTGTGGATGCGGAGACAGCTGGAGTACTATAAGAAAATTGATACCTTTCATGGATCTGTTTAAAGAGTTGTTCCGGTTTTATGCTAAAATATTGTTGTTAATGTATTTGTGAACATGGTTAATAAAAGGGGGCTGCTGTGGCCAATTTTTCCACCAAAATAATTGTGTTATGTTTTGTGTTATTGGATGGGAGCAATTGGGGGTGGTGGATTAATTGGGTATGGCAGAGGGAGGCTTCTCATGCTGTACCCTGGTCATGCTGTATTGTGGGGTAAACACCATTTTACAGTGATATCTTACATACATACAGCCACTGCACTCTGTACAGACATGGGCATAGATACCCAAAAACATTCTGTACTTCAATAATTATATAAACATAAGTTAAATACTATACAATCAAAATACATAAAGACAGAATATCTCCTGGTTCAGTAAAGCTATAAATACAACACTGGTATTAAATAAATATAATATTGGACATGTTACTAGTGGGTATTCCTTGTTTCTTTTTCCCTTTTTTATTTTTACATAATATACATTGCTTAGCTTAGGAAACTTTTAGTTTGAATTTAAGTGAAGCCAAAGATCATAGAGTTCTCTATATAAAACAAGAAATCTGACATTCCCCAGTGGGAATCAGTTACTGCCATTGAAAACATGGACCTGGAATATTTGAGGGAATGTCTGATTTCCTGTTTTAAAATTAGAGACCATAGAGCCATAGCAGCTAAGTAAACGGCACAAATATTTATTAGTTTATCTGGCACACAGACAGGAGCAATATTTTATTCTATGCAAATGTTGTGGTTTCTGTAACAATCTTACAGTGTCCAGGTAGTTTTCCATGGAACAAATTGCAGGGGAGGGTGGGTGTTCTCATATTTATCCCAGACAATTCTAACTGCATAAAATGTAGCTTGGTCACCATATAGCATATGTGAATACAGACTGTTCAGTAATATTGTTTTCAATATAGGTAAATGAGAAAGGCATTCTAAGGCTATTCAGTACAATGTACTGGCCTAACTTATTTTATTTTTCTTTCTGTGATCAAAAAACATATTGTAATTTACCTAATTTGAGGATTCTGCCACTACAGTTTTCAACCTTAATAAATAATCCTGAACTGTTTTTTTTATAACCAATATACAGTATTAGGGAAAAAAATACAAAACTTGAAAGTTGTACTTTGTTTTTTTTTAAAAAAGTTCAGTGTCCTATTTTAGATAACTTTGAATCCCCTGTATCTCATGCCTCAAAAATAAAGACTCGATGTGTTGAGATTTCATAATGGGCTGTCACTGGACAATACTGCAACATTTAACTTGATAGTCAGGTTTTGCTTCATTTCACTATTTTATATTAATTTGCTTTATCATTACTGAAGATAATCTAACACTGGAAAACAATGATCTCTATAGTTAACGTAAAGTATGGAAATATAATTTTAGGCATAACAAAAAGCAAATACAAGGCAAAATAAAATAAATGGGTTTGGTCGGAATCACTAGACAACGTTACATCTCATTATCATTACAGCTCATAATCATGTTTGTCAATTAATTACACATTTACATATTTATTTTGCAAGGATCACAGTGGTGGTTGGTGAAGTAGGAAATGAGTTAAAAAGTTTTTTATTGTTCCCATAAATAAGCATTTATTATCAGTATAGTAGAAGGAATGGATTTTATTTATGCATCATTATGCACCATGCAGAAATTCATCCTCAAAGCTCACATCTAAACTCCCCTGGCTCCCAGGACATTTGCTTTGTGTTCATTTTAGAAAGCAGAGAGCAAGAATACCTGTTAAATCATTGCTGGGATTTATAGGGTCCTCATTTGCATTTTTAGGATTCTAATTTTTAAAAATACAATTGGTGGTAAAGAACATATGGAATAACTAATATGCTTGACACTGTCCATGTCTCTCTATGTAATGTACAGCGCTGCATAATATGTTGGCACTATATAAATACTGTTTATCAAAAATAAAAATGTCTCTGAAAATATCATGCAGTCTCTCAGATTAAACATTACAAAGTTTATGGGGTGAAATTAATTTAATATCCCCAGGGTGCTGATCCAACATAAACTGTTTTATATTTTAAACAAGTTCTACCAGTATACCTGCTTTTATGTCATGTTCTTATATCAAATTATCACGGGATTATTCTCCAAAAACAATGCTGAGAAAGATCGTAAAAGGGGAAATCCAAATGTAATCTTGCAGGTGTGGCATTCAGGTTCTGGGCATCGTCCCAGTTCTGCTAATTTATATTAGTCTGTTTTTGGACAAAAACTATACACAGTTCTCAAATGACTCTTTTTTTAATTCTATGTCAGGGAATGTAAAAAAAGACAACTTTTCCATCTGTTTCAAAAGTCTACAAATCATAATGATGTAATAATTCTGTAAACACTTTAACTCAGTCACCCCATTGTTCAATTAAAGTATAAATAATAAAAATGTAAACTTTCAGGTTCACAAGTTGCAAATGCTTCAGGGATAGTTACTTTTTCCCAGCAAAATTGCTTTACCTCTAGCTTGTTGGGTAGGGACCATCAGAAGTCAGAGGTCAGAACTTTCCAAGTCTCCAAATTTCCATTGACTTAAAATATATTTAGCTCTAAGATTTGAGTCAGTCTAATGTGTTTTTGACCAGAAACCATCCTACTAAAGATATGGCAGTGTCATGGCCCTGATAGATGGTTGGATCTAGAAGAATAAAGAAAGCTTTCTTCTTGAATTATCCTATATTTGACTTTTTTTGCCTTCCCCACTTCTAAGCAGGTTACCGGTCCTTGAAACCATAACCAAAATAAGATGCAACATCTATGCTATGCATCATGGGGATTGTGTTCTAATTAGAATGGCCCTAATTTAATAAAACTCTCCAAGGCTGCAGAGGATACACTTTTATCAGTGAAGCTGGATAATCCAGCAAACCTGGAATGGATTTCCTATTTGTTAGCAAATGTTTTCAGTTTGCTGGATTACCCAGATTCACTGATGAAAGTGTATCTTCTCTAGCCTTGGATAGCTTTAATAAATCAGGCCCATTTCATTGCTTCTGCTATACACATAGCAATATGCAGAGTATAAAAAAGTTTAATTCTAGCAGTATTTTCAGTGTGGGTTTCATTTCCCAGATTTTCTTTTCAGTAAGAGCTTTACCAATTTGTTAACTGTCATTGGTATTAATGTTCCATAGAAAGATTCTCACAATATAGCTGTGAATATCTGCAGTTTTTGTGGATTTGTTATTAGTACTTTGGTTGTATATTTAAGCTCCCTGGCGGTATTCCCGAGTGTGGCTCAGGGTTAATTTTTAGTACCAAAAGTGGAAACCACGAGCCACAGTCAGGATCGAATTGCCAGGGAGTTTTTAAGTCGTACTTAAAGCCCCCTTAGCCCACAGCATCTTCCAGCGGTGTCGATGGCATCCTCCAGCGTTGCCCGGCATATGCGTCCCCGGCGTGTGAATGTTGGGGACACGAGGCCAAGAGATGCAGATGCCGGCCGGGAAGTGCGAGCATAAAGCTAGAGGGCAGGACCAGGTGGGAAATTTTAAATAATCAGTATTTTTAAATGTACTATTTTGACATTTAAAAACACTTATTATTCAGACCGCCAGGGAGATTAAGATTCTCCTTACCCAGTCACCAGGTGTTGATGGACATTTTATTCCTGATATATTTTAGCATTTGATATATGACATCACATATGAGATCACATGATATATTTTAGCATTTGTTTGGAATAACTACAGAATGTTGGTGCATGACTTTATAGGTTATTGCAACACAAACAAAATTTACATAAAGATCGATTATAGATATTATTACAACAGATTTTCTTCATTTTCCAGTTAGATTCAGCTAGACAAATTGTGCGTGAAAACCGTGTGAATTTTTTGTGCAAGTTATAAATAGAACCCA
This sequence comes from Pyxicephalus adspersus, assembly GCF_032062135.1. NCBI lineage: Eukaryota > Metazoa > Chordata > Amphibia > Anura > Pyxicephalidae > Pyxicephalus > Pyxicephalus adspersus. Next base: position 33,377,727 of record NC_092868.1, on the reverse strand, counting down.
TAATTCTATTAAATAATGTACCTTATAGGACTTTGTGCAAATATTTTATGGGGTCAGTAGTTTAGTTACACAAAGCCCTATGGGGTGTGCACTGCATAATGTGGTGTTTAGGTATAATAAAGGTTACTTGCTATCTTCGTTAAATATCCACAGACATCTGGGTTAGATCGCACCTAGTTTATTGCTGATAACGATCATTGTTGCTATACGAGCACACATTCACTGCATTTCCGTAGGCCTAAGGTGTTGGCTGGCCAACATTCAAAAACTGACAGTCGCATTTGTCTTTTTGCATTTTTTTTATATAAACAAACGCATTTTCTTCTGTATTTTTTCTTTCATTAGAAAATGAACCTGATACTGGTCAGATGCATGTTAAATATTTTTAGATTATTATTTATTTGCAATACAACAGTAGTGATGGAAGAATTGTGATATTAGCTATTTTTAAAAAGAAAAAATAATACTACTATGATAAAATGATGTAAGCTGCCTCCTTTGATAAAAGAGTTTTCCTTGTCATTTGCAGATTTCCCATGGTGGAGTGCTGTTATCATTTTACAAAATCCACAAATGTGACTGGGTGTTCAAACCCAACTGCAACCAATTTTTTATTTTAGTTTTGAATGTCATGCAGAAGGAGCATATCTCCATTGTACTTTATATCACATGCCTGTGCCCACTTAGGTTGATTTACTAAAGGATTTTAGGCTGTTCATTTAGCAAAGCGAATTTCTGGAAGGGGAAGTTTACTTAGTTTAGTGAATGCAAAGAAGCTCTGTTGATTTCAGTGATCAAGTCATATGCAAGCAAAAATCTGGTTTGTTTTATACATTTCGTTGCATGTGATTGGGTATTATTTGCAAAGTGAATTTTTACCATAATCTCTAATATATATTTTCTGTATTTATAGAAACTGTTCATTAACTGAAACTAAAACCAAGGCAGTGACCACATCTAAAGACTGGTAAGCAGCAAAATATTAAGATTTTGTTTTTAGTAAAGTTATTGATTGTCAGCCAGTAGGCCACTAAACATTACTACTAGTGATGGTTCCAGCATATCAGCATGTGTACCCGTTCACATGGCAAACACAGCTGTGCCCATTCAAAGATCTTTGGAATTTAGCTTTTTTCTAAGTGGTTGCCCCTAAACAATGAGAAGGTCATTCTAAATAATTTCCAGCAAAACTTGGGGTGGGACTTTGACCAAGCTTAAGGGATATATTTAAAAAGCAGTGGATATGACATTACAGTGATTGATTCACCACCAGTGAATGGTGAAAATCACATTCATTGTTTTAGAAATTTTCCACTAAGGGCATGTTCAGACCTGTAGTGTCATGACCTGGGAACAAGCTCGGAGTCCAATAGCTGTTTCAACTAGTGTAAATATTCTGGGTTCAGTACACAGGCAGCTGCGGAGCAAGAAAGGAGCATAGTCAGGAAAAAAGCCTGGGTATCTGGGTAAATTATGTTAACAGGAATGAGCAATAGAAGTAGTCAGTAATTCCATAGCCAAAGGTCAATACACAAGCAAGTAGCAGATAAGGCGATGCAGAGGGGTGTTGTAAAAAAAGAAGAGGGGGAACTGTAATAGTGAAGACTATTGATGGTGAGTAAGCAGAGAGAGCCAATACGGGGGTCCCGAAAAAAGTGAGGGCATGGCGTGCCCATGCGTGCCTTGCCCACTACATACCTGGCAATGCAGCAGTAGTAGCAAAAGTAAGGCAAAACAAAGGCAGGAGCACAATAATCTAGCAAACAGGAAATTCATGTCGGGGCTTAAAAAGGAAGTCAGGGGGAGGAGCAAGGAGTTCAGCGTTCACGATAATACAGCATATCAGGGAAGGTAGACTGTGGAAACAGGCATGACGCTATCCAGCGCTTCAGGTAGCTTATTGGGTAGAGCTACCGCCAGACACAGAAGCAGGTCGTACTGAGTACCTCATTGCGGCCCCATTCATTCTCCATTGGCCTGCTGTGGGTGGACACAACATTTATTGTCTACCCTGAGGCAGCAGGTCACAGACATGAGGAAGTCGTAACCATGTCACAACCTCACCACCAGTCTACACAAAGCCTAAACATTTTGTCCCATAAATTCAAAAGCAAATATTTAAATGTCATACCATAGTTGCCAACTCTGATGAATAGTATTACCAAAAAAAGAACCATAAACATGTAAATTATGAGTATAGTTAGATAATAAATATTGTGGTGATTCATGTGCAAACCTAAAATCTTTTACAGTATCAGGAAAATGTTCACCTTTACAGTTGCATTAAACTTTGTGGAAATGTACAATCATTTTTAAAGACTTGTTTGTCTATCTGTTTGCATTAAAGGTACGTTCCCTTGAAAATAGTTCCCATAAATATGTGTGCCTAACCTTAGGTAATCTATGTGTGTACAGTCCTGACACAAATATGCTTGTTGTAACTTGCTTTCATGAAATCTGAATAAAACATTTCTGCTGCATTGCCAAAGACCAACAACCTGGTGAGTGAGATTCAACTTGGAACCGTAGTAAATTTAATATTGGAAGGACAACAAAATGAAAAAAAAAATACAATGCAATAAATAAACCTTTGTATCACAAAAAAAGTATACATTGCATGTGAGGTACAGTATATGCAAACTTATTATGTATTACTTTTATCCCAAATAACTAAACCCAATAACATGCAGCTTATCAGTTCTTAAATGTGCTGGCTGCATTTGTTTCCATTTTTAGGCTAAGTACATTTTCATAAAGAACCAGGAAATCCATTGTTTTTCTCTTTTCCTGTACAAAAGATTGAAATGTATCTTTCTTTTTGGCTAACTTCTGTAAAATAGCAATTGTCCTGCCTCCCAGACAAAGAGATGGGGACATGTATGTAGACAGGGGTCAGTAAGGCTAGTTGGTTGTTGTGGTGACGCAACATCAAGACCGTCTCAATGACATGTCCCTTGGCTACTAGAGAGAAAGATTACCTTGAGGCTCCATTGTTTCTCTGCCTGGGTGCCATCATTTTTGGGAAACGTGTTGCTATGTGTTTCTCCTGATTTTTTTCATGCATGCCCTGGAGCAGGGGTGTCAAGCTCTGGCCCGCAGGCCGAATCTGGATTGCAATCTGCATTAAAATAGCACCGCTACTACAATTCCCAGCATCACTCTGCATATGTGTGGCCCTGCATTGGACTGTTTTATAGACGCAGCAAATTGTAGAAGCGGTGCTGTTTCAGTGAAGAGGGAGTTCCAGCCACTTATAACATTAAGCCGCCCATTGGGCTGTTTTCTTGATGCAGGGAATTGTAGTAGCGGTGCTATTTAAATTTCAAGTTTGGCCCTCGACTTTGTATACATTTTTTATTTTGGCCCACTGTGTATTTGAGTTTGACACCCCTGCCCTAGAGGGAGCCTCACACTTGTTGGAACAGCCTAATTACAATATTATCATGTTCTCACAACATTTAGAATGCCTGGTTATGTGTGTGTTTTGCCAAAGGGTCTCATTAAGGGGTGCTGGTTTCAAATTGAAAATGCAACTTTTGAGAAGAAAATGATGCAGCACACTGCAAAACGGGTTAATAGGGTCTCTGAACTTATTATGTGTATTTTTTTTTAAAGTTAACAAGATTTTGCTGACTTGCACTTAAAACTTGATTTCAACCTTTGAATGCAGAAAGCACTAATTGTTATTCTTCAAATATCTGATCTAACAAATCAAATTAAATACAAAGGAATCTTTTATATGACATTTCAAAGCTTTCCCTTATTTCCATTTTAGGCTAGATTAACAGCCAAGATACATTTTAATTTTGTGTGTGTATTCAAAGCATCTGTGATCGGTGATTATGTGCTGGGCTGTGTATACTTATGTCGCCTTGCAAGTCATACATTACACACACCTGACCCCTGCACTCTAAACAAAACACATTGCTGATTCCTGCACTCTATACACTCCTAACCACTGCACGGGTTGCATATTATTGTTATTATTATTGTTATTATTAATAAACAGGATTTATATAGCCCCAACATATTACGCAGCGCTGTACATTAAATAGGGGTTGCAAATGACAGACTAATACAGACGGTGATACAGGAGGAGAGGACCCTGCCCCGAAGAGCTTACAAATCTAGTATATACCTGACTATTGCACTCAAGGTGTTACATACTCCTGAAATCTGTACATTACACAGTTCTGACCTCTATACTCTGTACATACCACATCGCTGACCCTTGTACTTTGTATGTAAAACATTTCTGACCCCTGCACTCTGTACTCCAGGCTGCGTATTACCGACCCCTGACCTCAGTGCCTTATACACTAGGCTGTTCACTGAACTGGAGTTACATTTTTAATCAATTTTAATTGCTCTGCTTTGTACGGTATACTTCTGACCGAAGTGTTTATTATCCTAATTTTTGTCATTAACTATTTTATTTAACAAGTGGAAAGTGGAAACTGCCCAATGGTCATGGCAAGTGTTCTTTTGGGTGAATGGTGCTTCAAGTAATAGATTGTAAAATATTTTCTTTCTGTTATCCTAAAAGGAATTAGATTAGCAAATATCAAACCAAAAGCAATTTAATACAGACAAATAATATCAATGAAGATAATAATTAAAGCCCTTCAATAGACAGGGTATGATTAAGAACATATGAGTCACTCCCTTCTTCCCCATGTAATAATTTTTCAATAGACACATTGTTGATGGCTTGCCTCGAGTCATTCAGTTCTTCTGGCACAGGATCTGGTAAAGAAATCGGTATTGGGACAAACTGTGGGCTTTGGATTGTGGTTGTTTGGTAGGGTATAGAATGAGTTGCTGTTGGCAGGGTTGGAATTGGCTGGGCCCATGGGAAGTAAGTCAGTGGCGTCTGCTGATCGGCATATTCTAACTGAGTAGCAACACAAGTGCTGTTTCGTGTCTGCAAAGGAAACATATTTTATAATCAAACCAATAGTAAGAAAAAACACAAAATAAACAACATACCTAAAATTGTCATTTTTCATAATATACTAAATCTGAACTAGATAACTAGAATTTTTCCATTGTTTGTGCTATAGGTCACCGCTGAAAAAATTGGAATGATAAAATAACATTGTACTCAAAGAACTATTTAAAGTGTAGTAAATATATAAAAAATTAGTTGTCTCCAATTGTCTCCTATTTCTATTTTCTATACCAAGAAGACAGGTTACCACTGACCATGGTAGTCTCAGGGTGATGAGAAAAAAGAAAATGGTGGAACCTCTGTTATATACATTTTACAAAGTAGAATAAAATATATTTTGTAGAGCACAATAAATCTTTTTAGGTAGCTGTTGGATACAACAGGATCTTGAGAAGTGTCTTGAGCATCCAGTTTGGAAGAATAAAGACCACTGCACCAAAACTTTTTAATTTATCATTAAATCCTAAATCTTTAAAGATGTGTTTATAAGGTTTTGTGGAACCCTCATTCATCAGGACTTTAGCTGTTGTTTAAAATATAGGTGAGTTTTGTGAACTTTGGATCATTCAGAAGTGAAGTGGCATTTTCCTTCTGAAGCAAAAGTTCACTGAAATCTTAGTTATTTTTGTACCAGAACAGATTCTTGGCAGCCTGACAGCCTACCAATGTAAACAACCAGCAGGTGTTTCTATGCTAAGTTATACACACAACTATATTCACAAACCTATTTCCCAGGATTTTAGAGATATCTGATAACATACTTACTGTAAAATTTGTTAGAAGAGGCTGTGAAGTGTATGTTAATACAGAAGGTGGACCAACCACAGTGTAACTTTGACACATTGGCTGAACATACATATCAGTTGTATAAGGACAGCTAACACTTTCATGTGAAATGTACTCTGGACATGTTGTCCATTGTGTTAAAGGCTGAAAAGAAGGTGGTTGTGAAATCAGTCCAGTGTACAAGATGCTTTCATCATGGATTGGCAATGCTGTTGTTGTAGCATCCAGATCAACATAGGATACATCGGTGGAGCTTGAGACTGCTAGTAAACATAAAAAAAAAATACTTTTAAAGTAATGAAAATTTCAACAACAAATTAAAATTTAAACCCAAAATTCAAATATTCTTGACACACATATATCTATCCCAAACATCCAGTAATTCTTAACTGTTTAAAATGTGAGCGTCAGCACCTAATCTCTTTAGTATTGGAGCCACTATATTAATACAAGCTAAAAAGAAACTTCTTCTTCCTGTTACTCGACCCAACCTCCAATTACACCATCAATCTAATCCCAGAAATCAGAAAGAGTGGTGGACTGGATATGATTATCTAAAGCTCCTAATAGGCTCAGGTGAAGGAGAACCAAGACCTGCTATCACATGTGCTGTAGTGCTTTACCACATTCATTTGTTCAAAATAATTTTTTTTCAAAATTAATTAGTGGTCCCATGGACCGCTAAAATTCCTGGCTCCTGAGCATGCATGCGCAGGGAGCCAGGTGTCAATCAAAGAGGGAGAAACCTCCCCCATAGTGACGTAATAACAAGATAACCCAGCCCACTCTCCCATCACAGATCCGAGCCTGCAAAGGGAGAGTGGGAGGGTTATTTCCAGGGACACAGCCCACCATTTCCCTAAACCTGGGGACTGTACAGGGGACATGGTCCACGGCTCTGGTCAGTGCGTCCCTCCAGTGGGGTCCTTCTCCTGACCCCGCTTGGGGGTGCACCGGCCAGAGCCATGGACCACCAGTGGTCCACAGACCACAGGTTGGCGACCGTTGTTGTAGAGTTATAATTCACTTAGCTAAGTACACATCAATAAAATATTCTAAAACCATTCAATAATGTTATCAGTCACTCATAGCAGCCACATTGTCACTTCTGAACCATCACTTTAGGGCTAATATTAGTCCTATTGTAATTAGGTTCTAATTAGATAAATTTGTTAGTGCTGTCCCATATAGATATCCCCAGTAACATTCTGATTTAGCATTGAAAAGCATGTGAAAAAAAACACATTCTGTGTGTTTATAAATTACCTACTGGTGTGTAGGATGGATATGTCTGAAAAGTTGATGGCACCTAAAAACATACATTATAGATTAATGGAAACAATATTTTCATAACATACTGAAATGAACTTAATTAAAAAAGAGAGTTTGATTAAACAAATGTTAATCCAAAACAAAGTATCAAAAGTCTAAAATCCATGGTTGCCTACATGAAAATTTCTAGGGGGAGAAATTGTCTAGTAGGACAACCTTGTATGTATTTTCTTATTGTACTCATCCCCTCTCAATCCCCTACCTTAGATTCCCTATAACCAGGAGCATCACATTATGATCAGTTCTCCTCAGTTCCCCACCAGTTAATCACTTTGTTGTGACAGCAGTAGCAAGTATGAAATTGGTTTTTAATTGGTAGCCAGCAACTACCAATCAGAAGCCAGGGTGGGGACAATGAATAGAGCCCTGATGTTAAGAGCAAATGACTAGCTGCTGGTCGGAGAAAAGATTTGTATATATATCACAACTTCTGTTTACTTATATGTATTTAGATGTTCATGTTAGAGATGTTCATGTTTAATCCTCATAAGTATAGTACAGGTCACACTCTCTATTGTGTCATACACAAGTATTTACATGGGGAGCTTTACAAAATACAATTTCTCTGGCTGCTGTATTGGCATCTTTATGTAACTAATGCTAATTAGGAATGAATGGACTTAATTTTACAACTAACAAAACTATATGAACAGTAGTTTTTTTGAGGAACTCAATCAGAACCATAAAAAATCCCATTGTTATCTACAACTTATAATACTTATTTAAGGCCTATAGCACATAATAACCACTCCAAAGCACACCTTATTTCTGCCTTTCTGATTAATTTCAAAGCATTTATTCAATGCTAAAATATCCTAATTTTTGGCAAAGTGAAAGTTCTAAATTCCATTCCATAGAGTGATCATATTCATGGAGCTTTTATGTTGCTCTCTATAAGGAAATTTTTTACATTATCTGGCCATATGCAAACATTTTCTGTGTTTGTAAAGTTTATGGTTGTATGACTCTGGTGTAGCCACATTGTTATACTGTCACATCCTTTGTTTTTGAAATTGTCACCCTTTCCTGGTTTCTAACATGAAAATATTGTCTATATTATCTATAAAGCATTACATTACATCATATACTATAATACCTGGGTAGTGTTAGTTCCACTGGCACTGCCTCTTTTTCTTTTCAAAAGTTCTTTGACTGGTTCCTTTACACGTACTCCAAGGTACGGCCTGGTCTGATTATTCTGATGATGTTCTGAAGTCACAGCTGTAAAATGAATGTAGCAATCAACCCATGGCACCAATATCACAAAGCAGAATCTGTTTAGTTACTGATTCTCTCTCCTTATTGAAACTCCATATGGCCTCATGTAAAGAAAGCAGGAAAGAAATGTGTGTGGGGTGAATCGCAGGGTGCATAGTTAGATGCTTTATCAATAATGTTGTTTTCCTAAGGAATAGATATTGGCCCTGATTCATAAACCTCCAATGAATCTGGTCTAGGATTGAAGATTGATAAATATTACCAATTGATTTTTAAGAAAACCATTCCAAGGTTGCTGGATTACCCATGTTCAGCCATGATAATGTATTTTCTCCAGTCCCGGAGAACTCTGATAAATCAGGGTCACTGCCCCTGATTTAATAAAGCTGTCCAAGACTGGAGAATATACTGGAGAAACAGGTATGTATAATATATTGTGTGTTTGCAGGCTTAAAAGGGGCAGAAGACCGGTAAAAAAAACAGTTGCAGTATGTTTGCATGCAGTTACATTTGTGTTGTGGTGATTTGCAGCAACCACATTGAGCTGCTGTCCAGTTCGGTTGCTTTGAAGTTGCATTGGAGCTAGAGGACTGGGCCATAATTCCTTGTAATGCAACTGACCAAACTGCAAGCATACCTAACCACACAAAAAAGGATTTTCAAATGACATGGTTGACTCAAAAACCTCTCTTGGGTGCATTTAGGATCTCCCAGGAGTGCTGTTACACCAAATGTCCGAAAGAGCGGTTATTTTAAACTTTTAATTTTTATATGGTTCATCAGAAGTAATTGAACGCAGGCTAAAGCAACAACTTTTACAGAAGTCCTATGCTTCTCCAATTATTAGTTTGTATTTTTTTCTGTAAAATATGCAAGTATATCAGGAATGTTTCTGTAACCACAGTTACTTATGTAAACACACATATCAGCAGATATGTAAAAGAACAGGAAAGGAATTGGTATGTCTTTGAAGTTAGGTGTGGGAGAGGAACAAAGTATTTGCTCTACAGTAAAAGTAACATATGAACATTTGTGGTTACAGAAAAAGTAGTTTAGTAATAAAATGCACACCTATTTTTAAAGTGTCGGTAAATCAGTTTTCATTACCACACCTACTTGTATGCCATACAGTGTAATTCTAGAAAAAAAAATCTGTTTATGGTATAAAGTATGAAATCTTTAAGTCAGATTATATGGTATTTTATGCATGGCCAGTGGAGCCTATTTAAAGTGCAAATGAAGCCAAAAACTTTCACTTTCAGTTTTGGATTAGAACCCATGGGGCACCATGATTGTTTAAGATGGTACAAAGTATTTCTATTTTATTCTTGTTCTTTCTTTAAGATGTAATCCTTAAGAAGTCCAGTTAACACATCAGCTAGTGGAGTATTAGTAAAAAGTTAGTAAGCAAGGTCATATTTCTACATCATTCTACCCTTGTGACACCCGTATGGTGTCTCTAGCAAAAGCTCCATCCCTTGGACCATGTGATCATTTTAGTAAAAACTTTGACTAGAATGCATTTTTTGGGTTGCGTATGTGGTGCACTTTTTATTCTGTAGTGATAAATAGGTCACCAATACACCAACAAATACTTTTTACAACTTATTTTAACAAAATTTAGCAACAAAGCTTTAACCATTGTTCCAAGGCCAAAAAGGGTTCCTCTACTTTAAGCAACAAAAAAGGTTGTTCCCCTGGGCTTTGCTGTAATGGGGACAACTGAAAAGCTGTCAAACATCCAAAGTAGTCACTAAATTAATCCCAGGTATTTGTAAAATGTAATATAATTAACACTAACGGCATAAATAGAGAATAAAAATATTTTAGATAGATGGATGATCTATGAGATGCATTGAAAAGTCTAATAAAGTGTTTAAAGCTTTTTTCTACTGAACGTGTTTTTGACAAAATGTTATTTTAGGACCAACTTAATAATGAAAAAAGGAATTGACCTGGGTCAAGTATCCAGTATTTAGGTCTAGCATTCCCTTCAAATGACTTGATATGAGGGATTATATACCATATAATCACCCTGCACAATGATTAATATATATCACTATATACTGCACAGTATTCAACTATAAGAGTTCTATAGCAAGTCCTGACTGGTGCAGGTAAAGGACATATGGAGAATGTGTCATCAACACATTTAGGAACTTGTTGCAGAATTTTTATAAACAACCACATAAAAATGCAATGTATTGTGTACAATGGGGAGTTGTGCAGCACCCAATTTTTTGGCAAACCTGATGAACAAGTTTCTAATGCACAGGTACAACATGGCTATGAAATTTCACTATTTGAAGTAAAGTCTAATTTTTAGTTTTTAAAATAACAAAGACTAGCTGGTTTAGCTAGGAAAATGTTGACAGTTTTATATATTTTAAGGAACAAAGAGTTTAAACTACCTAGGCCATTGGCTACAGGGTAAGAAAAGTCGGAATTCCAATCAATGTACCATGTTCCAGTCAATACAGGTACAATTCAGCTTTTGCACCAGTGTATCTAATATTGGACCACATCATTTTTTTATATTTCAACTATAGGTTTATTTCTTTAGAAAAAAACATTTCTTTTACATAAGTTACAGAGTTAATAAGAAAACAACATATACATTGGTGACATTAAGGTTGATTTACTAAGAAAGTTTAGCAGAGAATATCCAGTCACAAGGAACTTTTAATTTTTTTTGGTCTTTTTTATGGAATAATAAAAAAAGAAACCAAAATACTTTTTATATGTATAGCGGTACAAAGCATTATAAAAATATTTACAAATAAATAAATACGTTTTTAATTTTCCAAACTGCACATTTCTTTAAGCAGTAATAAAAAACAAAAAACAAAATAGTTATGGGCAAAATATTGAAAAAAAAGGTTACTTTGTGCTAATTATGGTTAAGTATGGCTAATATAGGGTACGGGTAATAAGGAGAGCGGTAGGAAGACATTTTATAACAAAAAACCTTTATCTTGACCACTCTTTTTTTTATTAATCTGCAGATAAAAAGAGTGGATAAATGGATACACAAGTAACAATATATTTTCAGTACATTTGTATCTTTATATCACCTATGAAAATTGTGTGTAACCACATGTCAGACCTCCTTTTGTGACTTGAAAATACAAAAGTGAAAGCAACAAGTGGTTATTATTTCTAAAAATCACACAACTTTACTCATCAGAGTTCATTTTTAAAGTCAATAACTTTTCTATTAGTTTTGACAAGGATGCAAACTATCTTTAATACAGTTTTCAGCTTGGAGAGTAACTTCAAAAAATAACTTTGTACATCTGTATATATAATTACTTTTTTAATACATTTTTACATATCTTTTTAAAGCATAAATGGAAATAACTAGTTTGCATTATATTAGATATCTGGCCAGAAAGCCATTGCAATTGTCAGATTATTTAGACCATGTCTGTGACATTTGTGTGTGACTTTGTTTTGTACAATTTTACATGTATAGTTACATTCTAATAGCAACTGCAGCAAAAATGTTTTATTTTAAAAAAATATGTGTAGTCAATATATCTTTAACACAGACATATAAATATATAGGTGATGGTAAAAGTTTATTGGGATCTAACACATCATTAAGTAATTTCAAAAATGGTTCCTGTGACTTTTGCATGAGTTGTGACTGTGTGTAATGATTTTTCAGCCTTTTCTGAACAACTGAAATTCACATTGCTTTTCCTTTCCAATAAAACACGGGTTGATTGGCACATAGAAGCCGCTTACTACAACAGACATTCTAGTTTGTGTAACACATAAAAAATAATGTAGTACTAATTGCAATAATTGTTTTCTTTGGTGCCAGCAATGAACAATTCTCCAAAGTGTTATTTTGTTTGAAAACAAATGATGTTGTTCAGTGTGGTTGACATGCAATAGGCTCCTAGACGTCAACACCATCAAATGCATAAAGAAAGGAACCAGTACATACGTACAACAGTTTTTTAAAACATACTGATATTTTAATGAGAACATTAGGATTGGATAATTTGGTGTAATTGATTAGTGATTAGCTCATTTACAAGAAGTAAAATTGTTGTACTGATGTCAGTCTTGTGTATTGGGGCCCCTTATGGCTCACAAAACAAGTTTTTGATGTGGCTGAAATTTCCTTTTGGATTGATTCTGCATGAATCACAGATAAGGCAATTTTTTTCTTCTCATTCCTGCGCTCTAGAGAGATAAGTTTAAACTATATTGTCCTTATTGCCCCTTGTTTTCTATAAATGACATGCAGTTGTCAGTGTATAGATTCCTTTATTATGCTTTCTGCTTCCAGACGCCACATTCTTTAAACCATTTTTCTCTTATCTGCAATCTGTTACCCTGATAACATTGTACTTGTGAATGAGTCATAAAATATCAAGACTGTTTAATAAAACATAACATTTACAATGTACTTATAGACAAACACAACATTGTCATTAACAAAGTTTAATGGTACCACAATTACTTCTTTTCATTTTCTTCTCTCTGGCTGTAGTTTTGTTGAACCTTAAGTTATTGAATAAATGTATCTAGTGATTAAAAATGTAGGGTTTGTCACGCAACACGTCTGCTCTATTCATTAACATGATTAAGTAGCAAGCACATTAATAGTTCTGCATGGAACTGTTCTTCCAAAATCACAAAAGTTTGCATTACTGTTGTATTGTAACTGATGGGCATGTTAACACACTTCTTACTAATTGTGTATTTAACATAGAGCTGAATATATTGCTGAAAGCAACATTAGAGCCAAGGATACTTATAGCTATTCTGATTCATCTGGATGCAGAGTATTGACTTCTAAAATCTATATGCATACATGGGTCAATGATGTTTTTAGTTGTATGAAATAGTGGAATTCTATCTACCAATATAGAAGGGGCCACCAATTTATGAGGCCTTTTCCCCCAATTCCCCAAAAGAAATAGTTTTAGCAGAGGTTCTCCAAGACATGAACATTTTTTCAAGGTTTCCAGCACAGGCTGCTCTATACACTGTGTTGTACACTACATAGTCCTAAATGCACTGCAAATGCTATGTTGCATATTACAATGACACCCACTCCTAGCATAGGTTATGGCTGTGTTTAGGAAATAAGAATGTATTTGCCATACATATCAGTGAAAAGTATTAAGATAATGTACCAAGGGAAAATCTTATGCTTTTATGGTTTTCATGTTTTATGTCTATCTGTTGTAGAATATAATTTTTATGGCATCACCTTAAATCTAGGACTATCCTGCGAACAATTAACCTGAGAGGGAGAATTCAGTATGAACATTGTGCTTACAATGGCACATTATTTACATCCAACACCAGAAGTTCCAATAACTGCATGAAAATACATTCTGCAAACAAAACCAAAGAGAAGTAATTTTACATTTTGAGAGAACAACGACAATGAATGTATGTTAGAGAATAGAAGAAGAAAACAAAGAAATTTTTAGGACAAACTGAGAATAAACACCTCTGCAATGCTGTAAGTATGAGCAATTGGGACATTTTGCTTGTCTGTGTCATCTGCAGAGCAAGGGTAATCAATAGGAAAACCCCTTCAGAATAGAAGTTCCCATAGTAATGGATCAAATTCTGTGATCTTAATAATTGTTAATATTTTATTTGACTCAATATGTGTAATTAACTGTGAACTAATATTTTCTCCTAAAGCTTCCAAAAGCATGTTCAACACAGAGATGTTCAACACCACTGGTGGTCCACGAGAAAACTTTGGTGGTCCGTGGCTCTGGCCGGTGCACCCTCGAGCATGGAGAAGGACCCCTCTGGGGGGGCGGATTGGCCAGAGCTGGGGACCATGTCCCCATACAGTTTCCAGGTGTGTGGAAGTGGGCGGACTGTGTCCCTGGACTCCCCCTTTGAGTAACACCCTGCTTCCTGCGCATGCAGGGTCTGAAGCTGGTGATTTTTGTGGTCCGTGGGACCGAAAAGGTTGGCGACCACTGGCCTAAAGGCTGCCTGCCCAGTTTCTTTAAGTAGTAGTTACAGAATACTCAAGGTTAACAAACAAAGGATATGCAGTAGTATTATCCTAAATAGAAACTTTATTGGCTATGGCTGAATTTTACACTTAATAGCGGACATAATATTTCTACATCTACAAAAGTGAGAGAAAAAGTTCACAATGCTTTCTTCGAAGCTCTGTTTAACCAGTTTAGAGATGACATTTGAGTTCACTCCAGGGTTTGGGTTTGTGGTAAATTTTAGGTGTTTCTCATGAGCTAATGTCAGTGTTTACAAAAAGCGTCCCTCCAAGCACTTCCATAGTAATAGCCAGCTACCCAAAAGTTAGTTCTCGTATCAAACACTTTGGGAAAGACAGTTTTCAGGGATAATAATGTTCCTACCTAATAACCAATTGGTATGATATCCACTATCTACATTATAAATCATTCTGGTTTCTTAATTCGGGCAGCATTTTGATTGGGTAGTGGTTGTTAAGAAAGTATCAACAAAACACCAACCAGTTGGGACACATTGGGACAAAGATGTTTGTTGAGGGTGTACCAAACCTCACTTGTATTTTCCCCAAACTGCCTTTAATAAGTAATGTTATAATGCAGTAGTAGTACTTTTCTAAGCAACTCACTGCGGTCAAATCTGATGCTGGATGGAACACTAATAATTTTTTATTAAAAATTATACATTTTAAATAAGTTAGGGCAATTTCTTGTAAAAAGGGTAAAGTCAGGTATTAAAGAATTTTTCAAAAATACATTTAGACATTTATATTTTATTAAATGCTTTGTGCAGATATTTCAGTGCAAAAGTGGCCAGAACATTCCATTGAACTGGGGCGGTTTATCCTTTGTTTAAATGTTTTTTATCACATCCACCAAATAGTTATGGTGAAAGAATTAGATAGGAATGTTATCATTTATATAAAAGGTATCTTTACAGTAAATTGTACAGGTGATTTGTCAATTAAAGATAATATTTCTACTGGACATTGCATTCACTCAACTGAAAGAGCAATGAACAAATATTTACTGTTCCCCTGTACAGTCCTTGAAATGTTTCAGTGTTTGCTCTGTCCTAAAGAATGTGAATATATAAAAAAAATAGGCAATTCATAAAAGGTGAGCAAACAAGCAGAAAAGTGGATAGAAAATATCCGTTCTATAATAAATTTCTTGAAAAATATTTTGTTGTTCCATCGTATATACTGTAGATGAATGTCTAAATCATATAAAATCATATCCATTAAAATATTTCTGTGTTTGCCATTGTTTTTAAATGTCTGATAAACAAATCTACAGACTAAAAGATTGTACTAAATGACACTGTTCATATGATATTGCTTTGTTGATACTAGAGGAAAGGTCTACCAACCCATGTTTGTTTTAACACCCTACAATATTCAAAGCAGTTTATAGAAATCAGTCCTTATTCATGTGCTCACCTATTTCAATGAACAATCTTGTAATGGAGTTGAATTTTAAGAATGTTCTTGGCTAACAAAGCTGCATGAGAACTTTTCTGTCATCTGATTGGTCCTCAGGATGTATAAAACCTCTAAAATAGTTCAAAACAAATTTTTATAGCCTTCATTGAATTTGTAGAGCTATGTGGAACAACCTATTATTTTCTTTTTAGTTTTTTTGGTGCGGTGTCCATGTATGTTTGGTTTGCTTCTCTTCAAATCTTTGACCATCAGTATATGGACTACACATTGATGGAAAAAACATTGAACAGTTAAAGCATTAAACAACCTGCCTAATATCTTGTTCTTCATCCTTGTACTGCAACAACAGCTCTTACCTGTTGAGGCATGGACTCCACAAGACATTTAAAGGTGTCCGGTAGTATCTGGGATCAAGATGTCCATAGCAGATACTTCAAGTCCATTTGCCACAACTGGTCTGTCATCTTCCCTATGCACCTGCCCATCCACAACCCATCAGATATTTTGGACACCTTGCTTTCAGGTTGGAGGATGACTTGCAAACAGGCCATGTGAACATTTGGAATTGGCTCTGACAACTAAATGGAAAGAACTGACCAGATACCAAGATACATGGTGCCACATGTATAGAGATATCTAACAGGCTGACCAGGAAATCTCCTAAATAAGAAATAATCTTTTTCCCATCACTATCATCCATATGGCTTGCAGTATGGATTGGAACCTTTGGAGAGTACCTTTGGAAAGCTACTCTGCAATAGTATATTTCATTTTTGAATTTTATGTATTACCATATGGATGGGATGTACAGGAAGTATTGTAATGCATGTAAGAGATCACTTCCACAAAGCATAGGAAATGTGCTGGAGCAGTGTGAACAGAAATGTGAGAAACTAAAAACCACAATATGAACACCTGCCTGTTTCAACAACGAGTAGTATTGACACGTACTACAATTGTATACCTTGTTAGTTATTTTATTTAATTTTTTTTAAAACTATACATTTGGTATATATTAACTCATATACATCTCAGTTTTCAGGAAATATAAAACAAATAGGTTCTAAATGTATATTTAATAAAGTTGTACACTCTGAAAGAAATACAAATTCGATTTTAAAGATACCTCCACCAGGTTGATACATTTAAAATATTTTATTCTAGCCTTGTTTTTCCAAAGTTAGGGCACTGTCATGATAACTTATTAGAATGGTGCATTTGCAGTATGTATTATTGCAATGTTTCTCAACCCAGGTTCTTTCAGAAGTTGCTAGGGATCTTTGAGCAATGAGAAATTTGTGCCTCTTAGGTCAAATAATATTGACAGCAATGATCTACTTTAGTATCTGTAAGAGTGACACTCTGGCCAGCAATGTAGGAGGCATTCCTTCCATTGACCACCAGACTAATACACCATGATTTGGGCATGTCATACATAAGGGCAGGGATTCCCTCAGGAAGTATTAGACAAAATAATTAGTAATCCAAATTTTAACTGATGTAGAAAAAATAGTAAAGCTCAATGAAGGTCTTTTTCCTAAATCAGGTGTTACAACAGCAGACAAGGGAAGGAAATTTCAGAGTGCTAATTAATGAACGCACTGGGTCTAACTGGCTGATACTGAACTGTAGAATCATGTTCATGTATGACTGCTGTAAGAGAAAAGTTAAGACTATGAGAATGATGTTTATTGGTACTATTTGAGTGAATAGACATCACTATGACTTCAGTTGGGCATTGAGTAATGCAGCTAATACTCATAAAGCATACTGTTGTAATTTATTATATGTAAACTGACCTGAAGCATGTTCACAATGTTTTTGGATAGCAAATCAGCTGATTACCAACAGTTACTGCACTCCATTCTGTTTCCTTTCATCAATCTGCACCATACTTTCTCACCCTATTCAATAACCACTTGGCGGTATATATATGAAGTGAGGACCCCAAATGCACACCATTCCAGCTCTTACACCTCTTAGGGCTCTGGAGAAGATGGGAGTCCTGGGCAATTGCCTAGTTTTCCCGACCCTAAATATGAACAGTATGTTATTGTGTCTCAATGTTGCACACTTAGCAAAACACAATTGTCTACCAGTGAAAATATAAAAATAGCAAATGTTGAAAAGACTTATGGGGAATCAGAGTGAGGATAGGCGATATTTGGTCTGTAAAATACCCCCTTGCACAGCTTAAGAGAAAAGGTGCAAGTATCAGAGGATAATGATAAGGCAAAAGTGTTCCCTATTTAAAAAAAAAATTTATACAAAAAAAAGGGCAAAATATATTTGAAATCCGTGTTATGCATTTTGGGTAGCACTCAAGGGCAGGTTTTTACTAAACCCCCAAAATGACATTGATATTATACCCATATTGCTTTAGATTACCAATATTGCAATATAATGTTACAGAAATACTGATATTTATATATAGCAGTGTATATACATATATAATATATATTTGCCAGACATGATTATACAAATGAATCTAATTGAAGCTTTTTGTGTTTTTAGTAATATAGCACACAGTGATAAATGTTGGGAATTCTCCATCCAGCTGTTGAGTGCAATGATGACAGGCAGATGGCAGCATGTGATTATCAGGATTCTTGCAGTCTTATACCATGAGTATTTCCTGTACATAAGAACATGCAGATGTGACAAAACTGAGAACAGAAAAATTGAGTTGCATCTAGGATAGGGTTAGCACCCAAAGTGTATATACCAAAAGGCCTCAGGGACCACTATTAATTCAACTAATACCATTAGTACAACTATCTTAAAACTAAACTGCTACCTCTACTTATTAAATATTATTGCAAGCAGTAGGAGTAGCAATTCTAGTAGTCATTAACCTAAGTGTAGTATTTTTAAGGACTTGGTTTAGAACATTCTACTGAGCACCGTGGTAACTTTGCAGGGATGATTTAGTACAATATTTGAAAAAGTTTATATCACATAGTGAATGTTAGAAAGATAAAGCTTGCTTTAATGCAATCATCCAATAAAAAAAACATGTTTTTTTTCACTTCTGCACATGGTTAGGGTTTTATATGAATACATCTTAATGTTCTGGGATAAATGAAAGAGAGGGACACCTTTAGCACAACATATATGAGTAAAGGGCAGACCCCTTCTCTGTCCTAATTATGTTAGACATAAAGAATGAAAACAGAAAAAAATGTATAGATTTAGCCAGGAATGTTTTTTTATCATTTATATCACTTAAATAATAAATAAATATATTTAATAATAAAAATAATAAATAAAAAAATATTAGATAGAAATAATAGATTTAGGTGGGTACAACTTTAACCTCCATCACACTTAGTCAAAAAATGTTTGACAAACCTGGAAGTTTTTTGAACCTGGACAGATTTGCCCATCACCATTTGACATTCAGACTTCAATTTATTAATCATTAGCTAACAATCTAAATGTATCATTTCAGTAAGTAAGAACTAAACTGGTTGATCAATATTATTAAATAAATATGTAGTGTTCTGCCCAGTATAATTTCCACAGCAGGTTCCAATGTGTTCTCTAGACTGGGTATATATTCAAACATTTCTACCAATGGGCATGAATTGGATTAAGGGAAACGTATTACTTTGACCCATGGCTGTATTTTTGCAAAATAAACAATGGCCTAGTATGGCTTTAAGGGGTAGTACACAGGTTCTCTTGTATTATGTAGCTAACTGTCAGTAAAACAAATGTCTATGTATAATGAAATGTTCTAAACCAGACATTTTCAACCAGGGTTCCGTAGAACCCCATGAATCTTCCAGGGGTTGCTAGAGGTTTCTATACTATGGTTGGTTGTCCTCCTTATTTTAAAATGCATTGTTGTGGGGCCAACCTCACTTCATAGAGGCAGCTGCATGACTCCAATGATGTTTTTAGGTATATATAAAAGTGGTATTCTAGCTACGACTGTAAGAGGGACATCCTTTTCATAGGCCACCAAATTTGAAAGCATTGGTTCCCACAGACCCTAATAAATTGGGGGTCCCTGAAAATGATTTTAAGGGTTCAACAGGGGTAAAAAGTTTGAGACAGGCTGTTCTAAACTAGCACTTTAACCATCAGTCCAGGACAGTTATATATCCTCATTGTTCCTTGGTTGGTGGAATCCTGAGCTGTATACTTTTACCGAGATAAGAGGGTATAGACCAGGACAGCGTATCTGGCCAGTTTGGGATGGCAAAAAGGCAATATATTTAAACGGGGATCCTAACAAGCTTCAAAAACCTAGTAGTCTGTAAAGTGAGGAAGTTAGTGACTATGGTTTTTCCAGTAGGATTGCACATTAGATCACAGGCCCATAATTATAAGTTAGTAAATAAGAAGAAGAATTATAAGAAAGAAATAAAGTCACAGATATACTGTAGATATGCAGTAACACAGGCATTGTACTATCTGCCTCTATTGTAAAGTATTTGTAAATATAGCACTTTTGATGGTTTGGAATGGAGGGTGGGCAACTATAAAAAGATAAAAAGTTTTATGTCTTTGGTGCAGCTTTAAGTGAGAACAAGGCTTTTGCAATTTACTGTAAGGTATGACAGCTGGACATGTACTGCTGCTGGTGTATGGTCTCAGACAAGAAATACCGATGCTAACAGTTAGTACTTTTACACAACAGATGTTCCAACATGTTTTTGTTGCAGCATAACATCTGGAGAAGTGTAGTTTGCTTAAACCAACCCAAGAATTAGAATTAACTAGCATGTACAGCTGAAAGCCACGTGTACAAAAAAGAAAGGCTCAACTTTCCGATGGGCAGCAAGAAAAATTTTTGCTCACCTGCAGAGCTTCAACAGCTACTGATAATTGGCAATTTCGTCCCTGCATCACTAATAAGCCATAGGCTAGGAGAAGATAAGACTTAGGCTGTACATATCTCAAAATGGATGGACAGACAAAAGAGCTTCCATATACATATTTCATTTCAGTTGTTTGGAATAGGGATGATCTCATGGGGAATTTGCCCATTCTAGCTTACTGAAATTGTATGCGAGAATGGCTGGTGTAAATTCGTCGATCGAGCTTGAATTTAAAAAAAAATTTAAAAAAAGTTTGCGGGCTGCGCTGATCAATGAATGCAGCTTTCCTCAGCCAATCAGGGAGCACTAAAGGTTTTGAATGGGGATACTTGTCCCCATTTAACCTCTAGTGCCGGGGATCTCAAATAGGATTCCCTGAGCTGCAAGAATGATTGCAGCTCTTTGAATCCACTGCGATAGAGGCATTCTCCCTCATTCCTAGTTTGGAATTAAGCTTTAAAATAATTCTTAAAAAAATGAAAAAGGTTTTATTTTAGCTCACGTTCCAGCTTCTTGTAGTCTGACTGTGAATGTGACCAGTATTTTTGTATACCAGCATGGTGTACAGGGATAAAAAAACGAAAGTGTCAAGTTTTAGGGATTGACTGTTAACTATTGACTGAAATGTGTTGGATGTCAACTTTTGATAGAAAAAAAAATATATTATCCAAAAAATCAATCTCTAGAGCTTGGCAATCCTAAACTTTTTCTTCTTACAAATTGACTCCCGGAAATCCTATTGGGGTTCCACTGGGCAATAGAGCGATGCCAGACTATAAAAATTATTCTATTCCATTAGAAATACCATCAACCTTTGAGTTCAATCCTTCACCACCCTAACTCAGGTACACAACATCAGACAGAATTCTGGATAATTATACAATCCAGTAGGCTGGAAACGACCCCAGTGTTGGAGCTGGAGTCCATAAGTGTTTTTTTTTCTATTGTGTGATTTATAAAACATATATTAAAAGAATTTTCTCAAAAAAATGGTCCCGTTTAGTCTGTTTATGAGTGTCATTGGGTGATGGTATAATTATGATGCTGCTTATAACTTTGGGGGCCTGTGGAAGCTTCTGCTTGCATTTGTTCACACAGCTGAGAAAGGATTGGCAAATAAGAATAAAGTGCAAGTGTTTCTGAATACATACAGCAGACTTTCTTGACCATTTAAATATAGTGGAACTTTTGAAATAACTTTCAGGTCTTCAGGGAACCCACGCTATAAATATTATATCTACAGCCGTAAATTAGAAAGGTAACAAGAATACACTGGTGGCCAGTGGGAAGAATGTTACTCTTACCAAAAAAAGATAATTGGTGTCACCTAAACTGAACTGAGAGGTACAAATTCCTCATTGGTCAAGCAACCTTTAGCAACATCTGGAGAAACCCTGGGGTTCTATGGCACCCTCCTTGACAAACACTGTGCTAGTGTTCGAGGGTGGTGAATATGCCATATTGTTTGTTCTCTCAAAGGTCTGTTAGTTTCTGCCTTCTTGGAATTGCCTTTTTATATGTGGCAGTTCTGGATGTTTTAGATCCACAGCTCTCATGTGAAACATTATGAGCTCCCATGATGCTTAAATATTACTTGGATACTTGAAACACCTGGGCAGGGTCCTAGTTCCTCTGAAACTAAAATCCAAAACTGATATGTGCTCAATCTGTTCCGGATCTTCTTCTTTTGATAAATACATGATGAATTTAGGCACAGATTTCTCTGGTATTTCTATATTTACTGTAGACCTACCACATGCAGTTTCATTTCTAGTACTGTAATTTTTCCTTGACTACAGTTCGGTTTCAGGATAGTTTCATCTTATGAATAACAGGTTCTCCCAAACTCTTGTTGGACCTATGACTGGGCCACATACGTTACTTTCATGTCTCAGCTTTGTGTCTTTTTTCTTTTTATATTTAATCTCTGAAAACACTACATCAGGCTTGGAGTTGGATGTTTAAAAACAGAAAAATAAAATATATTTAATACATTCCTTATAAAGTTAGTTATATCTTTATTCCAGTATTATTTATTGTTTGTTGTTCCAACGTATCTAATAATGAAATGTGTGGTAAATGACTAAAACATGCATTGAAGAGGGTTTATCTTGTTCTCTCACTGCATAAATACAGCTATGGTCCTGTAGGGACAGGAGTGCCTAGGCACTTCTTTTCTAGGAAAAACTGAAGACAGAAAAAATACATTTTAAACACTCGATAACTAGACTAGATAAAATTACTATTTCCCTTTACAAAATTGCAAATGCTTATTTTTTTAGTTCTAAAGATGACACTTTTGACCTACCAATAAAGACAGCCATATCTTCATATCAATTTAAAAGGAATACTTTATCAGTAGCTAAGCTTTCAGTGTCTGGAGAATACCGCTATTTATATTCGGTTAAGATTTTTCAGTTACCTAAATCCTAAAACTAGCTTTGCCTGTAACCCCAAAATTCTTCTTAGCCATAACACCCTGAAATCTTGAATCAACTTCCCCTGTAACTGCAACTGTAACACTAATTCTTTCTGTAACCCCATCCCAAAAGTGAATTCCCACTGTATACCCAACCCTTACACTCACCCTCCCTGTAACCTAAACACTATCTAGTTCCAACCTTTGTAAAAAGTAATGGAGATCAGATAACAGTTACCCACTGACTTCTATTACGGATGTTGATCACCATTAATAAAAGAAGAATACCTGCAAAAGCATTGATCAGTATGTTGGAAACAGTGACCATTGATTATTATTGGTTATAATTACTAATTGTGGCTTATGGTATTTTTGAAACTGATTGTTAATTAGTCTGATCACCATTTCATAAACATAATAAACAGAAAACTAAAACGCAGGTGACAATATTATCTACAATGTTCATGCATCTAAAAGATACTGATGCTAGGAGTTCAATACCTGAACATCTGAATCCTCTAAATATATCACATTACATATAAGAAAAGATGTATGCATAATTTTTAAGGAGACTTCCCCACAGGTCGCAATTTCTTTAATACACGTTCTCAAAAAGGGAGCTTTGGACTGACTCCAATATCTGGGACTTATGATCCTGGCTGCAAGGAATATGAAGAGTACTGAGTCATGTTTTTTGGATAAACATGTAAAAAGATCAGGTAACTGTAAATATCCTTATCAAAGTTTGTTTTAAAAATACTTTTATGTGTGTATGTGCTCATGGGGGAAACCATATTTGCTCGTTACATAACTAAGCATTATTTACTGTTGATCGTGTTATCTCATTAGGTTCTGTCTGATTAAACACAATAGACTCTTTGTAGTCTCTGTAGTTCCTGGTAATGTAAGAGTATCTGGTAACCAAAAACCATAACACCTTTCTTTTAGCTACAAATTATATGACTGAGCTCCTTCATTCATGATAAGGAAGTGGTTATTTTTCTCAGGAATATGATTTTAATCTCCAATTGTTCCCAAATGGCCTGAACAAGGTGTATGTAAACCCTAACAATGACATCTTCCCTCATCACCTACTCTATATCATTAACAGTGCAATATACAGTATTTGTTTAGTAAATTAAAAAATAATCTTGTCATACTCCTTGTAAACTGCTAACGTCCTATGCAGATTATTATTAGTTGTGTTGTTCTTGGCTACCTCTAAGGACTACAGAACCATGCATCCCTATGTTATGGAGAATAGAGTAGAAGAGGGATAGCCCTACCTTGTTTCTGCTTAAGCAAAAATGAACATTGTTGTAGATCAGGAAGTGTGTTTCTGGCAGAATCACAAGGATTTTTCAGCTACAATAAATAACAATTTTGGTATTGGGTTTAGATGCGCTTTGATGAAAAGTGTAACATAAGATAGTAGGTCAAATTTAGCAATCCAGTCAACGGCATGGTGCAGAGGATGGATATGTAAATAATCCACTGGCATTATACTTTAATGCCCCCCAACTTAACCTCATCAAGCAATTGTCTTCCTCCACAGAGCATTGATACCCCTTCTGCCTCTGAAGAGCACCAATGTCACTTTCCTCTGCAAAGCACTAGTGTCCCATTTCAACCAAGAAATATTTGGGTGTTCTTTTCAACTATACAGAGTACCTACGTACTTCCTCTCACCCCACTAAGCACAAATTCCTTTCTTCCCCATTGAGGCATAGTTTTTCTCCTTTAAAAATGTTGCCTATAACTTTTTTCTCCCACTGACTACTTTATATGGCCATTTTTTATCACTTGTTAATCACCAATGCATTTTGTTTCTCCCATAGACCACAGAAGCCATCCATTTTTTCTTGTATTTGTTTTGGGTTTACCTGCACTTTAAGTTCAGTTATTTAGAAACAATGGTAATCACAGCACACTGTAATATTTAGATGCTAACATCCTGCCAACAGGTGTTGTTGAAGGGGATATTTTATAGCAGTAGACTTGCTCTAGGTACGTGCCCACAGACACCTACAGACAAACACCTCCATATTACTACATAGATGAATTAGAAGGTTTGGGCAAATTTAAATCTAGTCAAGTGTAAAATTCCCTTTTCAAAGTAATCTGTGTTCTTTATACAAATAACATTTTTTGAAAAACACCTGCAAATATTGAGCAACTTCAAAGTCTGCAACAGCCGTCTTTTTTCGTTTTTTTTCTTCAGAAAATATAAAATATCTTGGGGGTTATTCATAGGCACTACAATGCATGTTTCAAAAATGCCCCAAAATGAAGTAGGTAAGAGCCATACAAGTGCTAAAGAATCATTGTCCAAGATGACCGTTTGCGATTGTCATGAGTGAAAACACCATATAGAAAACTGCCGTACCAGATCACTACACAACGGACCGCTTACAAGGACAGTTGTATTCCCTGCAGCAGGGTGCCTCTTGCCTATCTTTACAGCAATAGTTTCTAAATCTGTCACCCAAAACCATCACAAAAGATAGTTTTGAGTGACAGTTATTGGGAGCCTGTACAAAGTTTTACTAATCGTCACCTGCCAATAAAACTGAAAGTAAATACAAACACAATCAAATGCATGGTGCTTTCTTAGCTGAAAATGGTAAACTGGTTTCCAAGATCAAACTTTGTTTAACTTTATAGCATATTCATTAAAAAAAAAAAAAAAACATTACAACTTAATTTTTAATTTTAATACATTTTCTTTACATTTTTCATGTTGTGCTCAACTTATCTTTCTGCTGTTCTCAGGAGCTGAGCTTTCATTTTTTAGTATAAAGAATATGAGTGTTCAGAAAAAAGATCAATATCTTCAAAAAGACTGTATTTTTAATGAAATGTGTAGGTGTGGAAAGTTTCACAAATAGGCGGTATGGCTTCCTGGGAAGCTACAGAGATGCTTGACTTATCGGCAGGTACTGAACCAGAAAATGCACTGTGTTAGAACAAATAAGTCATGTATAGAGTTCAGATATTTCCTCAGTGGTCATCTTGAGCATCACCTATACAGATGCATGAAGAGATTGATTAGCGACAGATTAGTCTTTAACAGAAGACGTTCCATTAAACATGATTTTAGGTTGAAAAAATGTTTTTTACTGATATTTTGTCTTTCCCAGTCCTCTTTCCCCTTTCATCAACATTCTACTGAAACTATTAAAATATTTCCATATTTATTACATACCTTATTTTAGACTCAGCAACATCATTTCAGGGTCTCTGTGCATTACTGCAGTACAGGTAAATCATGGCTGGTTGGAGGTGCCAGTGGTGCTGTACGTAGCATTAATTTCTGAATATGGGCTATGGTGATTTTGAGCTGCCATGTGTGAAAGAACTAAATAACATAAACAAAGAGTGGACCAGGGTATCAGAAACAGTAGGGTTGGGAAGGAAATGCCTAGATGTTGCCTAATGTTCTCCAGCCAAAATATTAGGTAGGCTTCATCTGACTTTCCACACATTCTAATGCACAGCAGCTACATTAAAATGTGGGGCAGTACGGGTATAAATTGAGGCGATGCCAGCACAGAAAGTAATAAGACACTCTTAAAAGACTAAAGGCATATGGCATTTAAGGATTGAGGGAACTGTGCTTTCCTGTATGCGCAACCCAGCAATTTTTGACAGTTAACCAGTGCAATCGGGCAGGTAAGATGGAATATTACATCTGTGGAACATCATCTGTGGAACTTTAGTGTACAATATAATGTATATTGGTTTGCATATATCAGGGGTAGGTAAACTTTTATTTCAGGGGTGGGCGGGAGTACCCGCCCTAATGAGTCCCACCCTGATGGCTCCGCCCACCACCAGGGAACGCCTCCTGAAGTGAAATTTCTTCTCCTCCATATGCATTGTTGAGGAGAGGGATTTCCCTTCATGGAGCTTTCCCTATTTACTGCGCCAGCGGTATATCAACGCTGGCGGCAGTAAATAGGGGAGCAACAGCAAGGAGGCAGCTCCGGTAGTTCCTAGTGGTATGAAAAGTAGTTCTTTTTTTACAACTGGGTTTTTTGCAACTGAATAATTCATCAGCTGGTATGTTTGGTCGGCAAACTCCGGCCTTTAGGCCAGATACGGCCTAGCCGTTAGTTCGTTTCAGCCTAACGCCCCCTGGCCAATCTGGCCTAATGCCGGCCGGCCCTGGAGCCGCGGGTTGCCGGCTGGATATGCCAGGGGGCATTAGGCCGGAACGAACTACTGGCTAGGCCGAGCAGGGATCCCCATCCCCTGGTCTGTCTTATAGGTGGCCTGTGGCTCTGGCCGGTGCATGGGTCAGGAGAAGGTCCATGTGCCCCAAATGTATCGCAGGCTCAGGGCGATGGACGGGTTGTGTCTCTGGATACAACCCACCCACTCTCCCATCGCAGACTCAGACCTGTGATTGGAGAGTGAACGAGTTCTGGCATCATAGCGTCACTCTGGGGTAAGTTGCTTCCCCTTTGAGAGACGCAGCTCCCCGCGCATGCGGGGTCCAGAGTCCTCACATTTAGTGGTTACTGCCCTAGAGGTCTCAATATGTCAAATGTTAACTTTCATGACAAAACAATTAGAAAAAAGATTAAACAATTGAGGCTTGTTTGCAAGAGCTGCCAGGGAACAGCCTCTTCTCTCTACAAACATGGCAGCATGGGTTAGAATTAAAAAATTCCACCCAAGCAAACTACACAACTTCAGGTACAATGACATTTTGAGAGTGGAAAGTAGAGATGTTTGGTCATTATGCACATCGTCAAAGTATATCAGCACAAACACCTCATGCCAACTGTCAACTATGGTGGAGGAGAGTTGATTATTTGAGTTTGATTTGCAGCCAACAATCTTGTAGTCAGTGGTCCTAATTTATTAAAGCTCTCCAAGGCTGGATAGGATACAGTTTCATCAGTAAAGCTGGGTAACCCAGGAAACCTGGAATAGATTTCTTAAAAGTCATTTGCTATTTGTCACAAAATGTTTTTTTTCCTGGACCAGATCTATTCCAGGTTTGCTGGATCATCCAGCTTCATTGATGAAAGCGTATCCTCTCCAGCCTTGGAGAGCTTTAATAAATCAGACCCAATGAGTCATCTATGAACTCTTTCAAAGAGTCAATTGTAAGGTCATCTGTGGGACAAAGCATTTTGTTATTTGCATAACTCCTTTCAAGAACCTGTCCACTGGTTCCATTAGTGCTGAGGGTTCTTGAGAAGAGTATTGTGGCAGGTCATTGGAATAATTTCAGTAAGCTATGTGCAGCACCATTCTTCCACCAGCCATGAGTTACTAATGTACTGTATATAGTGTCCAGCTGTTCCCATTGACCGTAAATTGTAAAGCACATTACCATGAGGAATGCTGTCCGCTATTTACATTACCAACTTGGCTCCAACCATGTACATTAGTTAGTGAAATGCATGATCTGGTGACATTGTCTCTTTAAACTAACTACTGATTGTACAATTCCCTTTAGATATATCAGCTAAATGGTCATTCCTGACAGGTCAAGCCCTGCATACATTGTTCAAGTAGGCCTTTGCATTATATATAGTAAATTTTACGTATTTATTATAATGGGAGTGGTTTAGGTTGTAGCAAAGCAAATTTTTACCTTGCAAATGATTCACTTAGCTTGATGAATGTGATGACAGTTCACTGTGCAAAGAATCCCCAAACAGGTGATAGAGTTCACTTACCAAGACTACCCAAACACAGAAAGATTTTTGTTTGTACATAATTGGATGGTTGAAGTCACTTAGCTTCACTAAGCTTGGTGACATATCCCTTCCAAAGGGATAATTCCTTTTGCTAAGTGAACAACCTATAATCTTTGAGTAAATCAACCCCAATGTTTGTTATCAGCTTTGAACCACAAATGGACTTAGATTACAGTAAAAGTCAATTGGTACTTGATATAGTTAAAGAAACAAAAATAAAGAAAATGTTGACTCATGAACAACACTGGTTTATCGGTGACTCATACATGCGGAGGAAATAGTGTGGGTGTCACATATATTAGATATCCTTCTCTGAAAATTTCTTCCAATCTTACCAGTGTATGCTCATCTGATTTCCTCCTATAAGACATGAAATCAGAGAGCTAGTTCCTCTATCACTATGAATCAATGAAAAGGAAATATGCCCAACCCTTAAGCAAGACAAAGGCCTTGCACATTCATGGTGAGAATACTGAAATCACTGGACTACTTGAGGTTTCTAAGCCTCTTTATCCTTAGAGGTGTAGATAACAATATCCACTCAAAGTGTTTGAGTTGTGTATATTTTTTAGATAATCCTGTACTGAAATTTACATATTTGCACAATGCAGTATACTATGGGACTTTGGGTTAAAGAATTTACCATTGCTCACTTAGGCAGAAAGCCAAACAAAAAGGCTTACTTAAGCAATATGTCCCATAGGTCAGAGATTCCACAATCTTGCCAAATAAACCAACTAAACCAGGAGGACACCTGGTACTCACAGGCAGCAAGGGGTTGCAGTTTCAGAGTCTTCCCTCCAAACAACATGGAGCTGCTGTAGCCTTACAACTAAACCAGGAGGACACCTGGTACTCACAGGCAGCAAGGGGTTGCAGTTTCAGAGTCTTCCCTCCAAACAACATGGAGCTGCTGTAGCCTTACTCCTTATTTCTACACATTATACATTCCAAACTGAGCCAAACTGCTCTTGACTACTCCGGACATACCTGTTTGGACATTCTAAAAACCTGGCCTGTTAGAATTAAAATACTCACCCAGATGCTTACCTTCTATCCCAAAGTCCAGGTCCTGTAAGAAGCTAACCAAGCAGTGGTGATTGGTCGTAAAACACAATTTTTGATGCCTTAAGTATTAAATAACCTGTTTTTAAAGGAACAACAATATATCTGCCACTAAGGACCCACCCTTGAATTCCTGTACATATTTTAAATACTGCAAACATATTGCTTTATATGCCTTAATCACTGTCAGATAATCTCTGATAACAGCATATGTTCATCTCTAGAAACAACATTTTATTACAATTGCACATCCAGTAGAAACATTGGAGACAGTAGCAGGTGCAGGTGTATCAACAGCATCGGAAAAAAGCACTGTACTTTCCGAAATGTTGCAGCAAGTTATCAGCAGTATTAATCATCCATTGACTGACATGTCATCAGCAGGAAAACATGTTCATCTAAACAGTTGCAGCAAGATGATGATTCTGAAACAGTTTGTTTTTCAGTTCTTCAGTTCTTCAGTAGACCTACCATAACCTCATCTTCTAAATACCCTACCATGGCTTATAGTAACTCCTTACAAACATTTTTGCACTCACATTAAAGTAGATAGTAGTGTGATTTTCTTACCTGACTATGCTGCATTGATTCCCAGTGATCAACCATGAATGAGCTTCCCGTCTCCCCAGGGTTTTGCCCAGTTGTAGTTGTAATTCCTGATAGTAGGGACAATGGCAGACATTTTTTTTGCAGGGGGGGGTTAGGTTTCGGTGCTGGTACTAGAGATAAAAGTGGGGGGGGGGGGACTAAATCCCAAATTCTAAAACTCAAGTTAAAAGAAAAAAGCTAAAAGCAGACACCTCATATAGTCGGAAAATAATAGTAAATACCCTGAAGTAACATTTCTATCATGTATCATACTAAAACTACTATTATGTCAGCCAGTAAGACTGTATATTACAGATACACAGCGCATCACACGGACATGAACATATTTAACATAGAATCATTGCACGAAATGTTGGGTATGGTGAATAAGCTTCTAAGCCGTCTTATGTTACAGTAGGTAAAGATACACTGCAGTCCTCACACCCACAAAACAATCTTAAATTCCTGTACCACGTTTAACACCCTCACAGGACATTATCTTTAGGAAATGGGATAAATGTGAAAAAATTTATGATTAAATTTGTAATAATGGTCATTTCTTTTTACTTTCTTTGTAAGAGTGCTAACACTACATTATTGAGAGCGTTATTCAAACCAGCAACTGTTGAAACAATGAACTCATTGATCAAGACTATGTAACACACAACATAATGCATGATGCTACAGTACAGTAGCCAGGGATTGGGGTGATTCAGGGAGAAAAGAAGGGGACATGGGGAAAAGAAATTGGAGGAGGAGCATTAGAAAGGGAGAGGAAGCAAGAGATAGAAAGCTAGAGAAAGAGAAAGTGTGAAAAAGCAGGGGATGAAGAGTGGGAGAGAGAAAGGGAGGGAGTGTGAGCATCAAGTGTTCTAACAAGTGTCTCAAAGCAGTCCAAGAGACCGAGTAACAGTGCTACTACATGAAAGTATTTAAGTTATTTTCCTATAGCTAACAAGTGTTCCATCATCTCTAAGGTACTTGTCATATAGTTTTTCATTGACTTAGTCTGGCACAGCAGTTTATTTATGAATCCTCTGTGGTGGTTTTGCAATTGACAATAAGTGTGAACAGCAATGAGGGCATGAAAAACATATAGCATATGTGCTTTAGTACCAAAACCAACCCTGGTGGGGCCCCCTGCTTTCAAATAAACCAGGCAATCACATGGTTCGTGCGGTTGTAGTCATAGTCCAAGTACAAGTTTACCTTCATTTGCGTCATACTGACCCATAGCAATGCTGTTGCTGTTTTTAGAAATGGTAAAAGATAAAATGTAAGTAAACATTACATATGGAGAATTTTATCTTTACATAACAATACTAAGGACATCCGACATACAGACGACTCCTAGATACCAACGGGAATTCCATGCTCACTCGTGTGCAGGACGGATGCTGGATGGGGGGGGGGGAGCGGTTTCAACATAATATTTTAATTAAAAAAAAAAAAAAGAAATAGATATACCAAAATGCATCCTAAATAACAACTGGCAAGTAGGAGTTCATCCTATAATAGATAGCAAACCTCCACATAAAACCGTGTGTAGATCCTAATGGGTCTTTAAGATGGTAAATTGAAATTTAGAACTGTTATTTCAGAGAGGAAAAATTCTACACTTTTTACAGTATGAACCCCTGCTTCTTCAGGATATTGGAGGTCTGGGAGAAAGCTCCAAAATCAGCCAATATTGTATGAAAGATGGTGTTTGGCATATTGATGTGGCTGGTATTCTTGAAGTTGCATTTTGTTCCCAGGACACCTCAATATATTCTTTATCCTTTTAATCTGTGCCTTCTTTACCTATTCTACTGTTTCCTAATCATTACCCCCCAAGTGTCATACAATTGCCAGATATTTGAGGGGCAGGTTTGGCAGGTACAATCTTGCCTCTTACCTCCAAACAGAGAAAAACGTAGAACAATCAAATTGGTCCTGATGAAAAATAAGCCAACATTGGCAACAAGTTTTTTTCCAGATTGACTCTTTTAGGACACAGGAGCATTGGTGTTTCAATTACAATCTCATAGAAGTCTACTACCATCATGCTTCCACAATTCCTTAAAGGACCACCAAAAAAACATGAATTTACAGTCTTTAAATATACATAGATTGTATTACAACATTGTTATGGATGATTTACAGTATGTTATTAATTTATATGTGTTAAAAAAGGCTCCACTTAGTAGTATACACAGTCCTAACCCAGGACCAGAAATAGTTATATGACCTAATACTAGGTTTTTGAATTGGAGTAAACTGAGAGTTCAAAAAATTGCCATGCAAACACAGGCGATTCATGTAAACTATAGCCAGATATTCTTGTAGAGACCAAATTCATGACCCCAGGGCTGCCACCCAAGAATACTAATCATTTGGCTCCTATGTTTCAAAGATTGTCTGAAAAAGACTTCCTGGAAATTCAATTAATTTATGAGCACTTATTCAAATCACAAAGTAGAAACTTCTTTACCTTTAATAATGTATTGTATTGCTTTATGTTTACAAAGAATATTGCATTTTAGCAGTTACAACAGCAACACATTCATATACCATTGATCTTATCAATAGGAAGTTTAAGTACTAAACATTTGTGACTTCAACATTTTATGTTCATAGAGATGGAAAAACAGGTTCATTTATTTATTTTAACTGCCTGTCTGCAGATTATGCAGCCAATGACATTCTATGTTATTTAAAATTATTAAAAGTAAGAGAGAAGCATTAGTATGGTCACATTTGAATTATGCAGTTCAGCTTTAGATGCCAGTTCACCAAAATAGTCCAGGATCTGGACAGAGAATTGAATTTTAATTCGGAAAAGAATAAAAGACTTAATGTAAAATGACAAACTGAACTGAATCTACACGTGAATCTCTAAGTATGAATGAATGAATGAATATTTATTTAATATATATAAATAGCCAATAAAGAAAAGTAAACGTTACTTTCTTTATACCCCAGCTTCCAGTATTTGCCGCCTGACAGAAGTAAGAACCCTGAATAACAAAGAAAACCCCAGGGCAGAAGTGGTAATCCTTTTAATCTTTACTAGTATTCCAGAAGAAGACCTATTGACAGCAAAGTCACCTAGTTGAGCTAACCCATAACTGTGTAACATGGTGAGTATTTTAAAACTTTTTTAATTTAGATGTTTTGTTTTACATGGGGTGGGTGGGTTGGCATCCCTTCCATATGAAAGAAAAGAGGTTTCATCTTCTGCCATGGAAATGGTCCCTTGTGGTAAAAGCTATGGAAATGTTCATTAGTCTTTCAAAGGAATTCATTTTATAAGACACAGGGCTGCGATCATAAAGTCATAGAATCTAAAAGTTTATCTTCAAATCCAAAGCTGCAAGGGGCCAAATTTATTAAACCCCAATAATATAAAAAAAGGGTACAGATGATTGGATACAGCATTCAAAGTGTGGTGGATGTCTAAAAAAAGTGGTGGCAAACACTGACATCCACAGAAATTGTTGAGGAATCAAAAATATCAAATAATTAATTAAAAACCATTAATTTACTAACTGAAAATAATAAATGCGTAAATACTATTGAAACTGGTAAAAGTTTTGTCTTCTCTTGAAAGTTTCTCATTTATCAAGGTCATTGTGTGTCTATTAGTTGTTAGTCACATTCAAGCAAATTCATTTTGAAATGGCGAAGACGTTTTGCAACATTTCCAATGTGCTTCATCAGCCTTCGGTCTCGTAAAGCAAACTTAGAGACTGATGAACGTTATCTGGAAATGATAGACGTCTGCCTGTTTCTGGCTTTTTGAGTCACTGGACCATATTTCATTTTAAAAAATGCCCAACCAATAGGGTTCTTCCTTTTATCTTGAATAATGAAAACAGTTGGAAAGAGTTTGAAAACTCAAAAACCTTAATTCAGAATACCCCAAAGTAACTGGTATTTACATTTATGAACAACAACCTAACATTTAAATGTTTTTTATGGCACAATGCTTATAAAATGTGTTCTCCTCTCTAGGCTTAACTTTCTAAAGTTTGTGGGTGTATATTGGCACTTTTGCCAATAAAGAAAAAAAAAAGCCTTAGTTCATGATGACTATCACCATAGATTTCATACACTGCTGCTCACAGTGTTAACTCAATACCTTTGTACATTCTTCCTTCTTGTTCTACCAGCACAGGTTTACAGGGGTACAGGTTTTCTGATTATTTGCTATATTTTCTAGGGAAATGCTCATTTTTTACCTGCACCTTATCAGAACAGAAGGCAGCATTATCTGGTTGTTCAAAAAGCATGTACACAATAAACATACGTGTGTTTTGCTGGAAAATTTTATGGATCACAGCCGCTACGTGTATTTGCAAACTTTGGCCTTATACAAGTTTTAGCACAATTTATTTTAGTATTCTTTTGGCACTTCACAAACATGATAAAATAATATCTACTTTTCACTCTATTTCCTCTATTCCCCTGCACCATACAGAGACACACATTGGCGCAAATAAAAATGGCGGTATCTTTTTTAGATCTTCATAAAAAATCATAAAATATCATCTGATTATATTCAAGAAATGTACAATTCCACCAATAAGCTGACTTATGTCCAATAATTCCAGAATAATACTACCAATCATTATTACTATGCCAATATTTTGACTCTAGTGGCAGTTTAAATGTTCACAATTTTATAGAGCTGTAAAAAATGACATACACAGAATTGAGAATGTTATAAGTGACTTAATAATTCATTGATTTTGGAGACACCCAGTTGTTTTTATTTCAATTATTATTACAAAAATACATGCAAATGCAGGTATTTTTTTTGCACTGTCATTTCAATTATTGCATATAAGATTTGCATATTTTCATAAATACAGTTTGTAATATGCTCAAGATTTAGCTTTCAAATTTACAATTACATTATCAGCATATTGCACTGCAGAGTAATGAGTATTAAATTTACATATCTTTTCAAGCCTATTGGTTGCCAACCACTATTCTGTGGTTATTAGGCTGTCACTTGATCTGATCTAGTTTTCCATCATTAAAAATCATTACATAATTAAGGAAGCTAAAAAATGTTATGTTCTACTTTGTAAATAAGGTGACAAACAGGCAGGTAAAAGCAATACCTTCTGTAAATAAATCTTAAAGAAGCGACACAAGGCTTATTATGGGGGTCTATATATAAAATAGTGGATTTGACATTCATTGAAACATTCCCTGGTGGAGAATCAATTAAAGCCAATGAAACACATGGGCCCACTCACTGCTTTATATATGGATGCCCTGGAGTCAATGAATCAAGTCGTCAGTCTGATGACTATACCAATAATTATCACAAATTATCAATAAATTATCCTGTCAATTAAAAATATTATCATAGAATATATACAGTCAGTATTGTTAATAATGAGACCTTAAGTCACATTGGTGAGAATTTGGTTGTCAGTTCTGGTTCTGGAGACCAAAATCTCATCATCCCCAATATATTATTTAACCATAAGTGTGGTCCTGACTTGAACATCACATAACTTTCATTATTACTCTGTGCTGCAAAAATATAAAGATGGTAATGCGTATTTATTGCCATTGTTATTTAGTTTTATTTATATAATTTAAACTTTTCAGTTTGTATAAAACAGTGATTATATTTTACAAAATTACCAAAATCTTATGCCATTAAATCTCCTAAATGTTCCATCTATAGCAGGTAGTTAGACCTCATCAGTCTTTATCATTTTACATATAATATTTAATGTTTATTCAATCATAAAACAATAGCAAACTTACTTTTTTGCCAGTGCATGTTCTGTGACATCAGGCTAGAGTTTTTCTTCTTTGAAGTAGACAGTTTGACAGTTAGAAGGCTCTTAGTATGGAAATTTTTTTGCCTTTGAAAGCAGGATGACAATTGAGAGAGTTTGTCTTCATCAGAGTTTTATAAGCCGAAGTGCCCGGTTTTCTGATGACATCATCACATGACCACAAGTAATGTGTCAAACAAAACACACATGAAAGGAAGCTAACTTCATTTTTAGATCAACTAACATGTGCAGGATAGTGCAACATCAGAAAAAATATTTTGAAGTTAGCAATTTGTTCTTCAACTGGCCCATAAAAAATTCACTTGGCAATCTAATTCAACTACTGAAGTAGTTACTTGTATTTTACAATACTTCACAGGTCCTATTTATGAAAAAAATTACACTGATTTTGAATATAAATTGTTTATGTAAACTATACAACCGTTATTAAAGTATATTCAGTCAACATATTTTTTGTTTTGCCTGTTATAATAAGGTGAAGTCCCTAAGGAAAGACAAGGAAACACCTGCAAGCTCTTCAAGCATCACTGATCCTCAGAAAGTCTTTCTCTTACTTCATATGAAGTTACTGTTCTCATATGTTGGTGAAAAGAAACCTAATTTAGAAGTGAAACATTTTTTATGTTATGGTTTACAGGATTTTTGTAAGATGTTTGAAAACCGAAAAAGATTATATGAGTGTGGTGATGCAGTTCCAAAGTCCACTGTGCTGTACATTTATGGCGGGGTATATGCAATGGTGAGTTCAATATACTGTGGGTCCTAGGCTACATTTAGCTTAGTAGCTGCAATTCAATCAAATGAAAAGGGTTGGCTTGCACAGACATTTGTGTTTTGCTTCTGTGATAAGTTTTGTGAAGTATTTTTGCAGGATTAGGAACAAAACTTTAAATAAGATCCAATGCAGCAGTATAACCTTTGCAGAGTGCTCATGGGGATATAGACTTGCAAACCTGAAACTGACCTGTTAAAGGCAATGAAATGGGAAATGTTCAATCATATGGTTTAAACATATGTGCCTGGTACCTAAACTTTATGAACTTAGCATCTCTGTGGTATTCTACTTTATAAGCTATGGAAGATCCATGAGTGCATATGGTGGAACAAGGACATTTCTTTTGTGGAGCTCTTTCCTTTGTTGCAGATCCTGTATTGTAAGGTTGCAGCTAGCACATCCAGGTTTATTTACAGTATCATTAAAGGTCAACTCAGACCCATGGTTGACTGCAGTGTTCTGCCGGTCATACAAAGCTGCACACAACTGCAGTAGATGATGGTGCAGTTGCAGAAAGTGACCTGGAGAAGAAGGATCACAGCTCAGTTTTCTGCTCCCAGGTGCACAGCGGCAGTTAGTTATGTGCCCAAGAATGCCCATCCATATAGTTTTCCACAGTAAGGGCCTTAACACTTTTACAAGGGGGAAAGGGCTCAAAATTTCCACTTTATCAGGCCTTGAAAAGACCACAGGTAAAGTATTCTGGACTAGACCTGAAGGATCAAAAAAAGATTTGAAGAACAAATACTGCGATCTTGAAGACAGCCTGCACCAGTTACTAGTTTGGCAGACAAATTAAATAGCATGGCATGGCCATAATACAATTTCAGTAATGCAATTCATCTTTAGAAAAGAAAGCACAAAAACATTTGCCACAGTTATAAATTCTTTAAAGTAATCTTAAATGCACTTCTGCCACAGTTTAAAGTTTTTGAAATTCTATTCTCTGTAATCTGTATCTGTGAGACTTTATTAAGGGAGCAATTTGTCCTGGCCTATGTAATTGAAGAAACTTTTATCACAGTAAATGAGACATTAGTGACCACTAATACAAAAGGACTTTTTAGTCATTATTAGTTAATATTAGTCTTACGTTTTTTTGTTAGAGGCCATGTGTTGGCAAAATAACGACAAATGCAGGTAATTTTGTAAAGACAATTGATATGCGTTTATCTGTCACTTGGTCTCTTGTGTTTCCAGCACTGGAATCCACCGAGCTTACTGCTCTTCATCGGTATCATTCCATTTAACCTTATTGACTAATGGAGCCTTTTTTACTTAACTTGTGAATTCTTCTGGACAGGTATTAGTTCTTTCATTTGTTTGAAGACAATGGATAAATGTATGTAGTTTCAATAGATTTTCATGTAACTAGAGACACCATTGTCAATATCAAAGTACAAAATTGATCTAAAACCACATTCAAGGTTTACCATGGGCTATACAAAAAATATTAATACACATTCCTTTATGAGTGTAGTAATATGTGATAGGTGAACCTTCCCTTGTTATTTTGACCACATACATTGCACGCAAAGTCATTGAAGGCAAACTTTGCTTTTACAGTCTTCCCATTTTTAAGGCTAATAGGCAAAGTACTGGTAAATAACGTAATTAAGAGCATAGACATTGCCATATACCAATGCCAAAAAATTACTATCTGCAGGGAAAGCTATTGGGAAAATGTTGAAAATTCCCAGATTCTTTAAATTACATGTACTGTGAATGTGTTATAATTGTATATGTTGCATTTGTTTGTTTTTTTTTTAAATAAAAAATGGTCCAAAGTTCCCACTATAATTGAAACAACACTCCTCTGCAGGCAATGAACCTGGCTCACCAAGAAATGGGGTGAAAAGGACAGCATGTAAAGGCCTCTTCTATTCAAATAAGCTCCATAAGAGCCTGCTTGGCCAAGAAAAGGGGACCCTTCAAAAAGCAGCAGGAATGAGTAGAGGGTTTTTTTCTTAAATTAAAAATAATTATGCTGACACCACAATAAATATGTAAAAATACACATACAGACACATATACCCATATGTAGCCAGGTTCCAACCACCTTTCTAACCCTCCGAATCCACCTTAAAAAGAATGATACCCAAACTTATCTAACCTTGTCAAATCACCAACATGAATCTGAAGTGACAAAAAATGAAAATCCATGTATAGCAGTTACCCAAAATACATAGATAATCAGTGTAATCCAGAAAACCTAAAATGGATGTGGTCTAGGACAGAAAACATTTGCCAACTAATAACAAATGATTTTAGGAAATCCAATCTGGATTATCCTCATATGATAGTCTATCTTCTCCAGTCTTGGAGAGCTTTAAAAAAAAAGATCCATTATGTATAAAGACTCACTAGATACTTTATAAGGTACATCTTGCCAATATTGCATTGTGTAGTGTTGGGCCCCTTTTCAAATTCTGTACTTCTGTGGTGGAATAATTTCTTGGGGAATTTTTTCATTATGACATATTAGCCTTTAGGCTGTTGCTGAGGATTTGTTATGCAGTCATGATCTTCCCAAAAATACTGTTTTTATCAAGATCCGGTGACTGTGGAGGCCATTTGAGTACAGTGAACTCATTGGCATGGTAAAGAAACCAGTCTGAGATGATTTGAGCCTTGTGACATTGCACATTATCCTTCTAGGCATAGCCAACATCAGATAGGTCCACTGTGGTCATAAAGGAATGGACATGACCAACAACATCAGTCTGAGAAAATTAAACAATGCTGAGTTGGTGTTAAGAGGTGCACAGTGTGCCAAGAAAATATCCCAAACACCAGCAAAACCACCAGCTTGAACAATTGATACAAAGCAAGATAAATCTTTGATTTCCTGTTGCTGATACCATATTGTTGATGGAACATGTTTCCAATCTTCTCTTGCCTAATTTTCTTGAACCTATGCAAATTAAAGCAGCGAGTGTCTATTTTTTGACATGTCTAGTTTAGGGTTTAATCTCTGGCTGCTGTAGAGCATCTGCTCCAAGTTTTGATGTGTAGTGCATTCAGAAAGGTTCTTCTACATACCACAGTTGTAGCCAGTGCTAATTGGAGTTACTGTTTTATTTTTATCAGCTCAATCAGTCTAGCTATTCTATCCCAACCCCTGGCATCAATAAGGCATTTGCCCAGTTTCTGAAATATTCAAACCAGACTTCCTGCTACCAACAAGAAACTTCAAATCACTTTTATTCAATATTATCATGCTTTGTCATCTTGGAAATATCTTGGGCCCTCCCACTCCTTCCATGACACTCCAGGCCTGAATCCCAAATAAAATGCAATGTTGCAGCAATACAAATAGTGACAGCCTTATCCAGGCCTTTAAATCCCCTTACCAGGAGAAACTGAGATTGCTGCCCGTGTTTATTAGTCAACAAAAAACAGAACAACAATCTTCTTTGCAGTACACTGCAATAATGCCTGGAGCTAACGAGGTAAAGGAGCAAGCAGAAAGGCAGCATGACTAGGTGCTAGGTGGAGAGTGGTAAGGAAAAGGTTAAGTAAAAAAAAAGGGTTTGCCAAAGGGGGTAGGTAAAATAGGTGGGATTGGTTAAATTTCAAGGAGGAGGAGTGTGAAAGCAGTGAAAAGAGAGTGAGACAGAAAGTGGGGGGTCAGTTAGTTGATACAATAAAGGAAAAAAGTTTCCATGACTCCCACCCCCCTTTAATGAAGATGGAGATTCATATTTTAAAAGGCGATTCAGGATGGGTGGTTGAGGTCCTTGGAAAGCAGCATTAGGAGTGTGGTAAAAGGTGGAAGAGTCATCTTGGTGTGGCATTTCCTTAATGTAAAGTTAATGGTGTATGGTTTTAAGTGATACAAGAGGGCTCCAAGTAAGGTATTGTTCGCGAGCCAGTGGTAGTACAGTGCGGCTGGAAGCAATCCCATATGGGTGGTGCACCCCTCCCCTCACACAACAGGAAAATGACATTGGTGGGTGAAGCATTACCCTTGAAGACCTGCAACCAGGACAGGTTTCAGTAGGGATGTTTGTTACATATTGTTTTTATATAGTCATACTGTATGTTTAGTATATAAATATTTATTATGACTGTATTGGTTGTTATGATATGGTTATACTATTTATTAAATTTGCTTTTAATTGTTGAGAGTGTTATATAAATGTAAATTGCTGTGATGAATGTGTCGATTATTTAGGGGAAGGTAAAAAGTAAGGGTGGGGAATGGTGGTTGTTAGTAGGAAAGAAGGGGTTATTAGGAGATAAGCGAACATCCTAGGTACTTGAGTCTCACCAGCCACCTGCTGCTTTGCACAGGGTGAGCTAAATAGGCTTTTTTGTCTTAGAAAGATATGGGGCCTGGAATTTGGAGTCCCCCCTACCCTGCTCTTGCAGATTACCAGTAAAACAAGCCTGACAGAAACCTGCAGATTCCCTGCGGACAGAAAAAAATATATTAAAAAACTTTTAATATAAAATCTTCCAACTATAAAAAAAAAAATAAAACTGCTTGAAGCTTTTAAAGTTTCTATATAAATAAAAGATTGCTTTAACACTTTTAAAATTGCCCTCAAACAAAAAAAACATAGAATGTGTGTAAGGCTTGGAACAATTGGAGAACTCCACCAAGAAATGATTACATCTAAACTGACATGGAAATCCTTTTTTAAACCTTGGGGAGATTTGTACCTGTGGCCAGCTCAAATAAATAAAAGGACCACCTTTGATTTACTAAAGGAATTTGTCATTGAAACAGATAATTTGCTTAGGTTTGTAAATGCTGTGAATTTATTTTGAAAAGACTATCCAATCAAATGGAAGAAAAATATACATATATTATTTATCTCATTTATGTAATTAACTAAGCTAAGTGAAATATATCTTGCAAGGAGATAATGCACTTTGCTGTGTGAACAGCCTATATCTCGCTAGCCTCATGTGTTGCAAGCTTTAGGCACGTTTTTGGTAGCATATATCATGTGTTATACAATATGTGGCTCTCCAGACGACATATTTAGCAGATGAAATTATTCTGCATATGCATTGGTAGAAATTATTATACATGTCAGGTTAACAATACAGGTCTGTGTGTAAAAGAATATTGTTTCTTACTAAGAACTCAGCATGTATTCAGAACCAACAGTCCATTACTATAAATTCATTTAATGAACACCATCATTCAACAAATGAATCACACTCAATACATAACAGTTAGATATTTTAACATGTGAAATGTCAATAGGTAATTAGAGCATAAAATAAAAATGTTATGCAACAGACTTCATTTAGGTGCAATAAAAGTCATCAAATTAAAGGAAAGGGGTTTATCTGAATAAACACTACCGAGAAATATGCAATTCAGAAATGGTATTGAGAAGATTATACATAAAACAATGTACATTTGTTTTACTTCAGTTCATTTTATTGCTACTTTCAATAAATATAATTAAAGTAAATAGCATTAGGTATTGGACATACTACCGGCAATACAAAACCAATGTAACTTATTTTGTGTTAAAGCTCTATATTTTAGAAGAGTTACTGCTCGGATAACCAAAGCTCTGGTGTAATTTGTTGTTCCCACAGGGGGAAAATGATAGATTTTAAATATATTTTTTAATATGGTCTAATCCTAACTAAACTATTCAGCCCTAAATAACTCTATAAAACAACAAACTGATGTGGTATATGGAATTTTGTTGCTCTTCATAGGTGGTTACATATGTGTTACCATCCTTAAAAACTATGCATCAAAGTAGATCTATAGATTCATATTTAAACAAAAAGTAAGTGTAAGTCTGTACTTCAAGTTTTCCCTTCAATCCCCCAGAAAGGTGTTACAATCCTGCCAGTAAAGTCCATCTTATACACCTTCATGTGATGGAGAGACAATGCTGCTTCACTGCTTCTATATCCACAGCAGCATTGACATCCTTGTGTTGCATCCATTTTCTGTTGTATTTTCACTGCTGACGTTTCCTGTAGATTGACAATCAGCAGCTAGACACACCTGACTTTTTTGTACATCAAAGAGCAACTCGATTTAGGACACCTTTAGACTGTCCCATATGTTGTAAGCTTTTCTGCTGTTGATATTATTTTTCTTCAAAGTAAAATGAAAGGATTATTTACTATGCCTCCCAGAGATACAAACTAAAAAGGTGAAAGATGAAATGTAAATAGGTAAACAACACATGGACAGTCTGCGGAGTATCATTCATTAGCATTGCAGTGTGAAAAGTCATCCTTGGAGAGCTTTATTAAATCAGGCCCATAGTGTCTGATTGTACTCATGGTAGATAGTGGAGGGGTGAGGGAGAATCTACAAATGAATTACATAGCCATGGCATTTTAGTGGTTTAGTGGCTACAAATAAATACTGTTGTATTTATTTGTAGCCAGATTGCAGAGATAAAAAGGTTTCATTGGGTGCTTTTGGGTTTCTGGGGGTTGTAGGATTTGACTATAGAGCTTCTCACAATTGAAAATACATCAAAAATATATAATAATATAAACATACACACTCCTGTGTCCATGCTCCAAACCCACAGATCTGCTGCTAATATAGTGGATGCTTGTGCTTAAATGCAATTAGGGAATGATGAAAATTAGGGATGGCCGTATCACACTTCACTTATCTCAATACTTCCCTTTTGTGTACAGGCTTTAAACCAGAGTATCTCTATGATATCTCCTTCAGACAAATAGTTCACACTCATAGGTATCAGGACTTACGCCCAAAGCTAAAGTGTCAGAGGTGCTCTTCAGAATAAAGCTGTAAATACAATTTTTATAAAAGGAGTCATCAGTCCAGAAAACATCTCTAAACACTTATGGGTCTGATAATTTTGTTTTGGAAGTAAACCTGTGAGGTGATACAGATGTGTTTCTAAATCTGACCCACAGCTGGGGTTTTGTTTTAAACATCTAAGAACTGAGGAGCTGGTTGATCACAGGCAGAGCCACCATCAGAACTTTCTGGACCCTATACAAGGTAAACTTCCTGTGTCCCTCTCTCATATCTAAAACTTTCAGCACTGCAAAAGCCAAGGGACCTGGTACAAAAGTAATCCTTGTCCCCCACGTTGATGGCCCTGGTCACAGGTAACAGGAGCCTGTAACTCTATAACCCCTGATGGATCACAGCACTATTAAAAAAAAAGCCTTTTGTTTAAAAATCATTTTAGTATGATAAATCATGCTTCCACTTACAAAGGTATGAAGGGGTGAGGGACCTGTTCTGCACCCCTTTTAGCACTGTGTATTTATGTGACCCCCAGGAGATTCAGGTAAAGATATGCAATGAATAATGTTTTACCTTTGTAAAGGTAGCTATTTGTCTTTAATTTTACTAAACAAGGTTGTTTTCCAGGCAATTAGATATACTCTCATTTGTATTTTATTGTAATATTAGGTTTCCTGTGCTAACCAAGGAGTCAAAAATAGGCTGACAACAAACACTGGGGAACAATATTGAACAATTTTTTTGTTGACTTCAATTTTTAAGCTTATTTACACTAAAAAAGGTATGCTGATTCTGAAAGTGCAGTTAGAATTTGTCTATCAGGTCAGGTTTTTTCTTCTACCTCCTATATTAATACAATTACTGTAGCGTGGATTTGTATAGGCTATTCATTTACACGCAAGACAGTGTGATCAGAGGTTGTGCGCTGCTCTACGTAATGAATGAGCAAAATTTTATTTTTCTACTTACACACTTATTTCCTTTCTGTCAGATCATGTCTGGCTCTGCTGTTTCTCGTCGTAAGTGCCTAAACAACCCTGATTCATTTTGTTATATCTGTGGCAGTTTCACCATTCCCAGTCAAAGGGCGAACATCAGCACATTTGTAGAGCAAGCCTATTTGGCATATTTTAAAGATAAACTTGGTGATCAAGATAAGTTTTGGGCCCCTCATAAGGTGTACAAACAGTGTGTCCAGGGTTTACAGATGTGAGTAAAAAACAGAAATTGTCCAGAAACTCTTGAAGACCTACAAAATGCTTGGTTGCAATATGAGCATCAAGGTGAATTTTCTGCATAGCCATCTTTCTAACTTCCCGGAAAACCTTTGCGCAGT
Organism: Pyxicephalus adspersus; assembly: GCF_032062135.1. Classification (NCBI taxonomy): domain Eukaryota; kingdom Metazoa; phylum Chordata; class Amphibia; order Anura; family Pyxicephalidae; genus Pyxicephalus; species Pyxicephalus adspersus. Next base: position 33,332,748 of record NC_092868.1, on the reverse strand, counting down.
CAGTGATGAACAAGGTGAACGATTCCACCAAGATTTGAAGGTCATGGAAGACTCAACAGAAAATGTGTTCTCAGTGTAATAAAGTGTATGCCAACAATTAAGTACCAAATAGTGGTGGTCAGATAATTCTAATCTAAGTATTTTCTGACCTAGTACTGTCTGGGTAATCTGAGCTCAAATTCTGAGTTTACATATTCTAACAGATATATAGTCTGCTGCCCAGATTGGCTGAGCCCTACTATACCTGTAAATGACAGGATCTATTTGTCAGTGTACACAACTATTTATGCAAAAACCTTTCTACGCCAAAGCAGTCATTAGTATAACAAGTTCTTAAACATTCCAACTGGATTTTGATGCAACTCCGAAACAAACCTTTTCTATTACCCTCACTTCTAGTATCAAAGCACATTTACCATGTTAAAAAAAACCAGAGGAAAAAAAGAAATTTTATGGTCCCGTATTTAAAGTGGTTTTGAAACATACAGATGCAACATCTTTGCATCTTTGACTGGTCTTATCAGTTTTTATTCAATTAGGAGTCCCAAAAGGTGCACATCATGATTTCATGACTCAGATCATCAGATGGGATTTGGGTGGACCACAGGACAGATAACAGCTCCCAATCAGATTTGCTTGTTAATTTGTGCGCATGGAATACCTTGTGTATCAACTCTTCCGATCAAAGACTGAAAGGCCCACTTCCATTTGTAATAGAAGAATGGGACCGCTGGTAAAGCGACAATGACAGCTTGTGTCTACTATATACAGGTAGTCCCCGGGTTACATACAAGATAGGTTTGTTCTTAAGATGAATTTTTATGTAAGTTGAAACAGGTACATTATTTTAATAAATGCAATTAGGACATATGTTTGTCTCAGCATATTATTAGGCAGTGTGGTATCGGTTACTGTATAAAACTCTCACAGTGAGTTAATTACAAACAAAGCAAAAAAAAAAAAAAACTTTATGAAGCCTTGACATCCATTACCTTCTGGAGCATGCTGTACTTTGATATGCAAATAGAAACAACTGCAGAGTTTGTCTTGGTCATTAAAGAGTTACAAGAGCTTTAAGAAGAGTTCAGTCTCAGCTCTTTAGCAAAAGATTTCTTCTGCAAGTCATGCAAACTGCCCCCTTCAAGTCTCTGTCCTGAGGGAAGTCCTTTCATATCTAGGAGTCCTCTGTATGTCCAATGTCCTTAACCCAGGGACTACCTGCATAGTGTAAAAAATGTTACATTTACCTAATACTACACGAGTTTAAATAAATATGTTCCCCTAAATGCAATCACAAAAAACGGACTACAAATTTCATAAACAATTGTTAGATTTTTTAAAACCCTAATATTGTCCCACTTTGTAATAATAAAGAATATATGCAAAACTCTTACATAACATTGAGTCATCATGTCACATCCACTTGCTTTTAACACCTACTCTGCATGACTGGTAAGTATTATAGTGCAAAGCTAGAGTTCTGGTTCAGGAAATTGTTACAAGATATTTCAGTGAAGGTAGCAAATAATATTTCCGTATTTATGATCTTCTAGATCTGTTAAAAATTTGCTGCATGTCAAAGAAATAAGTGGTCAGCACTCTGCTATCTACTTTGATAAATTATCTATGTGACAAATAAAAATGCACAAGCTTCACTGGTTTAACATCTACCTTCATGGTCATATACGAGGTAATGATACATAAATGCAAATTAGTTCCAGTCTGGGAACAGAAAACTGATTGTACATATACAGGGTTTACTAAAGTGTAACTGAAGACAAAACAGAGATCAACTGAGACATCAGAACCACTAAGTATGATGACTCTAATCTATGATAGTTCTAATGTAGTGTAAAAGAGGGACTATTCTTCAATGGTCAAATAGTCAAATTAATATAAAGAATTGGTATTAATATCTTAGAAAATTATTTTTTGGTGCCTTTTTCCCACTCACCCAACCTCATTTCTTGAATGGGTATCAAAATGGTGGGTATCATAAAAATTTTAATCCAAGGGATATTTTACTTTTTTCCAGCTCCAATAAAAAAATGTATGCAGTTAGCCTTTAATACAAGAAATCATTTTTACTGTTGTCTCACTGTGGAAACTTTCATTGACTTCCTTTCCTAGGTGGAAGTCACTTCCTTGTCACCAGACATGTCTTCCTAACTCAGACACTGAAAGCCATTTAGATTTAAGCTAGGTCTAACACTTCCCTAATTTTGCTTTTAGTTTAAGAACTTTTATACAGGTGAAACCAAGCAAGTAAACTAACTAAACTCAGAGACCTGTGCAGATCCTAAAAAGCTGGACCAAAAACAAATATTCAGACTACATTTAATAACATAGAGGTTTTCGAAACACAAAGTCATCTTTATTGGTCAAGAACCTGGCCTTCTGTATTCCCTTTACCTAACTATTGGTCAAAAAGGTCTTTTGTGTGGCTATGTGGCATGAAAATGTACTTTAAAATTGCCCAAGTCTTGCTAAAATAGACTCTGGCTTCAATATTCACCCCCATTTTGATGGTGCCTCCTGAAGATTCAATGCTCTGTCTGGTTCACACCTATGGGTTCAATGAGACCAGGGCACAGGGCATGTACTAGGTGGGAGAAGGAGGCCTGGGCACTGGGGGTGCCCAAGCTGAAGTTGGGTGTTAACATTATATGACTAACCACAGAGGGGAATATCCATATAGCCAATGATATAAAAAAAAATGAGGATGTATCATGGAACCGCTCTGGAGAATAGTGTGGCGATGGTAATATTATTGTCACGGTCCCTTCCGTGACTGAAGTTAGAGGATCTCTGAGACAAGCTGCATGTGAGATTATCTGACAGTCTCTTTGTTTTTACTTGTTTCTGTGTTGTTGTTTGTAATGACCACTCCCCTTGCATCAGGTGCAGCTGCTGGTCATTACTGCTCCTCCATTTAGTCTGGCCTCACACTTCATGCTATGTGGTTGATATTCACTACTGGGATGAGAATAGCTGGTGTGTTGTCCTATCCAGAGTTCCTGCTTATATATCTGCTATTAACCTCCTTGCAGTTAAGCCCGACCTTCGCTGGGGCAAAAAAAAATTGCAAGGATGGTTAAGCCCGAGATTTTTCACTTACCTGGTCCCCCTGTGCTCATCCAGCGTCGTCCTCCATCGGTCATCGTCCGCCGATCTCTCCAGCGTCGGGTGCCTTCATCGGGTGCCAGCGGGACCGGTATGAAGCCGGCCGGCATCCTGTGATCCGCCGGGCCAGCGGATCACAAGATGCCGGCCGGCGGAACACAAGATGCCGGCCGGCTTCTTACCTGGTCCCGCTGATCGTCCGACGTCCTGCTCGTTCCAGCGCCGGATGATCTCTGCAGGGAGAAGCCGTCCGGCGGAGAAAAAAAAAATCGGACGGCTTCTCCCTGCGTGCGTGATGACGTCGGCGCGTGTGCGGGAAATTCAAACTGAAACTCATTCAAACATTTTGTATTGGATTCAATACAAACTCCTGTATTCAATCCAATACAAAATAATTCAAATAATTACAAAGTATATACCTGGTAAATTCAAACTGTCATTTTGTATTGGATTGGATACAAGCTTGCGTATCCAATCCAATACAAAAAAAAAAAAAAAATAAAAGTAAATAACTTGGAAATTCAAATTTATATTTTGTATTTGATTGGATACAAACTTGCGTATCCAATCCAATACAAAATAATTGTAATAATTACAAAGTATATACCTGGTAAATTCAAACTGTCATTTTTTATTGGATTGTATACAATCTAGAGAATCCAATCCAATACAAAAAAATAAAAAAAAATAAAATAAAAGTAAATAACTTGGAAATTCAAATTCTTATTTTGTATTGGATTGGATACAAACTCCCGTATCCAATCAAATACAAAATAATTCAAAACAAACTCCAATAAATACACAATCAAAGTTTTAAAAATTGCCACACTAGGGAGGTGTTTTAGAATAATACAGTACATTACAATATACAGAGTTATTGCTTTTTCAGTATTTTCAGTATTTATGATTTGTTTACATTGCTGATTTTTATGTTTTTCCTTTAATTTTATTAAAAGTAATTTTTTTTTTTTTACATGATTGTGTGTTTCAAACATTTTTTATATTCATATTATCTACTAGAACCCCTGTTCGGACATATTTCTGTAAGTTACAGGTCTACAATTTAAAAAAATTTTCATGAAAAACAGTGGATCACTTTTGGTACAGAAATCTAGACCTCAGTGTAACGCTTAGGTGGTTAAGATAAGTTGAATTACTTTTGGTGTTTTGTTGTTCTTTTGTTGTTTACTAGGCCTCAGGGAGACACTGGTTCGTTCATAAGGGAAGGAACCAGTAGTCTCAAGCCAGTTACTACTCCTAGGGCTATACAGGGCTAGTAGGGCCTAGGTTCCTGTGTATGAGTATTCCCACCATCAGGGGATACTCATACTGCTAGGAGTTAGGGCTAGGTTAGGGTGTCTGCAAGGGGTGACCATTCCCTTTTCCCTAGCCATTGGAGGCCAAGTCCTGAGTATAACCTTCCTGTTTCCCTCCCCTCCTTGTTATTCGTGACAATTATTACGTGTCGTCATAGATAAGAACTCTCCAGCACCGGGCTGGAAATTCTGACATTTTAGCCAATTTACCAGTCCTTTCCATAAGTCCACTCTGTCTCTGACTTTTCCTACACAATAACTTGTATCTGTTGTAGATGTTCTGAGCCAGCAGCCTGCACTTCAATATCCGTGTGCAGTGTCAACCTATTGGTGAGACCCTGGTCCGCTGGGCTAAGGGAGAGAGACAGCAGTGGCTGGCCACCTACCTAGTCAGTTAGTTTATTACTTAACCCTATGTTATATCACATTTCTTGCTGTCTCTAATAACTCACTTTCTATGTATGGTTCGCCATGGTGATTTCTGGTAATATAGTGCCATTAGTGGTCTCAGCATATTTGGAATGGCACTTTGTAGGGATGATAAATGATTTATAAACATGGTTTTTGGATTTTGTGTTTCTTCTGCCCCCTCTCTAGCTAATTCGTGTAAGAACATTGTTCCTTGCCAGGAAGAGTCTCCCTAGCACAGTCCCCACCCATACCCCCATCCATCCAAGATTCTTGGGGACTTGACCAGAAGAATCACAGCATTCCTTGAACTGGTATTTGATGTGCCATCACTTCAGTATTTGATTTTCCATGCTAAATAAAATCTCAACAACACAAAGTTTTATCAAATTTGGTGAGCAACTAATTGACAAATAATGCCTTCCTCAACCAATTTTTGGTTTGAACCCAAATGTGCTTTTTTATATTTCAAATCCTTTCTACAATTTTCTCTAAACAACTGTCAAATCGATAAAAAAAATGAATCACATAGCATATGGTGAGCTTTTCATTGCTAAGCCATTCAACAGCATCATAAGTTTCATCATCCCTTTATACATTTAGTTTTATTTTTTAGTTGCTACTTGACATTAGTATGGGGGTAAGTCCAACAGCAAGAAGTATAAGGGCCTAAAGGTATAACATACAGTCAGCAATAAAATGTATACTAAGCCAACATACCTTTTTATTTTTGGATAGAGTCGGCAAAGGTTAGAATGTTTTTTACTATCTGGTGCTCTATTTGAGGGCTCCCTACTTCCTGCCCTGTGAATACCAGTTTTTCCAGTAGTTATTATTTCTATTTTGGGCATTATTGGAAAGATTTACATGATTCCCTGGACATACGAGAAGACAAGCTTGATATTCACCTAATTTATTACTTGCCATTTACCTGCTTATTTTTTTTTTTTTTTAGATCTATCTGTTATGTATTACTATCTTGCTGGATGCTGACACACAACAGGGGGAGTTTGGGTTCCCATTGACGCATGTAATAGGCAACAGAGGTTTAGAAAGATATATAGTGCCTTATTTTTTAAAACCTGTTTTTTTCTGAACCATCAAACTCACTTTTTTCCAAAGCTGACCTTACAGTTCAGTTGTATTTGATGTGTGATGTTAGTTTCACTTTTAATCATAAATCTGACCTATTTCCACCTACTTACCTAGTGAATTTGATCTGATTTCTCAACTCTCATTTTTAAATCCTAATTACCACAATAAGTCATTTATAGTGTTTGGTTGACATATATAAAGAAAAATATCCTTCTGAACAGGCTTAATGCAACAATTATTATGCAAATGATGTTCATTTGTTTCCACATAACAATTCAGTTTAGATCATTTCCACAACAGGGAGGAAATTTACTAAAGGTTTGGCAGACAAATAAACTATTTTCTAGTGGGGTAATAAACAGAGTCCAGGTGAATAGAAGGGCGGGTTAAGGTACAGAATGGAAGAATTACACAGCTCACAATTTGGGGAGGTAAGGTGGTTTACACACCAAAATGTCAGTAAACCGCCCACAATTATTCACTTTTCTCTCTTTCACCGGCAAAGCTTTTTCTCTAAGCACCAATCTGTACCCATGGTTTCCTGGATTCCAGTTCCTCCCTGCTTGGATAAGGCAGCTCCACTTCTGACAGTGCCGAAAGTCAGTGTCACAGGTCGGGATGGTGGACCCTCAGTGTAATCACCCCAGTTAGCAGAGACATGCACAGGGCTCAGAGTCTAAGCAACAGCCTGGTGTCCAGAGCCTTTAGAGGTGAGGATGTTGTCCTGCAGGCTGCTGCCAGGTAGCGGCCCACACGCACGCCGTGACTGGTATCTGCTGCAAGGTACAGGAACGTGAGACAGGAGCATGGTCAGACAAGCCAGAGGTCAGAGCAGCCGACAAACAGGAGTAGCCGGGCATGTGGCAAATTGGAATCAAGTGACCAGCAGGTAAGATAACCCACCACTAGAAGGAGTGCTGGAGCAGAGGCAGCCCAGGTGGTGTTCACACTTCTGCCAGCAGATGGAGTGCTTCTGCAGAATATTCTGGTCCTCTGGGGTAAAGGGGGCAGCTCTCAGGCTATGAGCTCTGACAGGGCTAGGCCTAATGGCTGATTTAGCCACAAGCCCAAGAGGGGATAAGTTCAAGCCCGGGCCAGCTAGGCACCAAAGGCTACTTCTGTCACTGGCTCATGGATGTGGCCCCTTTTTACTCTGAATCTCCAGAATTTATCCTTTCCTTGAACCCAGCTCTCTGGACACCAATCCAAATGGTTGGGTAGTGAATATTTATCCCTCATCTGGGATTAGTACCCCTCTCCACTATATACCTGGAAACCAGGGTTACAGGAGAAAGTGACAAATCACCAAGCTAGGAGATTCACAAAGGTAACTCCAATATCCCTGAACCCTGTGCTCTCCTCCACACATAAGAGGTTCCTACACTAATTAAAAAAATTTTTGCATTCTAAGCTCAATTCTTGTCATATCTTTGTTGGTAAATGATTTGTTCCCTTTCCCTTGCATGATGGCACGCTGACATTGTCATTAATGTTGAAATCTTTCAAGACTAGTGTACACATCATAGGTTGACCACTGCAACATATAGAATTGTCTGATATATTATAAAAATGTATACATTTCAAAGGTCCTACACTATTCCACCTTGGCAGACCTTTGCTGATGGATGTACCTTTCAGATAAGATTTTTTATAGAGCATCCTTGTTACATTAAACATCCTCACATATCACCCAATATTCTTTAACTCTGTCTGGTTAGTGCCATCCTGTGGAGGAAAAGGAAAACTTTTACAATGTCTTACAGATTCAAGCAATTTGAGTTTAAAAAAAACTGAATAGTTCTTCATGGAAAGTAGTTTTTTTTATAATTACAGATAAATGTCTATATGAAGAATAATGCATTCAAATTGTTTTCCTTTTACTTACAAATATACATAATCTGTTAATGTTTAAAAAATTAGAGAGAAATAATTCAGATGATTCAGATGATTCCAGCCCATCAGGTTATTAAATATGTCCTTATAAACATCATACAGTATTTGTTGCATTACAGCCTAAACTTAAAATGGGCTTTCTGGGGGGTAAGCACCATTTGATTTATATAGCTTACCCAATACTTTGAGGGATTGAAATCTTTTTTTTTCATTGTGACAGAAAGAATAAGACAAACAAATAGGCGAGGTATTCACCTCCCCCCAATTCAGTATTTTGTAGAGCCACCTTTTGTGCAAATTAAAGCTGGAAAGCTATTAAAGTCTCTAAATGATTCTCTTTAAACTCCAATAAAGATTTATTTTTATATTTATATATATATATATATATATATATATATATATATATATAATTTGTGGTCATTATCCTGCTGGAAGATGGACCTTCATCGCAATCTGAAATTAGTTTTCCTCAAGGATTTCCCTGTACTTAGTAATAACCATATTCCCATCAATACTGATAAATTTTTTGGCCCCGTCAATGAAAACTATCTCCCCAACATGCCACTACTGTGCCTGATTCTGGGAATGGTGCTCTCAGGGTAGTTGGAACTGTTGGCTTTGCACCACACATTGCATTTCCCATGATTCCCAAAAAGTTCAATTTAAATCCTTCAGAAACGTGTTCCATGTTTTTAGGGCGGCTGACACTTGGGCACCAGAACAAACTGCAAATATGTTTTCTTATGTTTTTTAGCAATGACTGTCAAATATCCCAGTTTCCCTTAAGCTAAAAGTTTTCATCCTAGGGCGTTGTATTAATAAGAGGTGTCCCCATTGGTGGATTTGGCTCTTATGTTCTAAACTCAACTTTTACTCAGATGCTTACTTTATGATTTAGTGAAATAGTTACTAGTACAGAAAAGCACAGAATCACCCCAATAGGGATACAAAGAGCAAACACTGAAAGGGAGTTTAACCATTCCATACTCTAGCCCTACTTTTGCTTAAAAAATATCTTGATACAGCTGAGCCTAATACAGCTGCGCTTTGAAGCAGTCTACCTTGATATTATAGAATAATTGCCTGTTAATTCATTAACATTGTTTTATATATTGTATCATGGCCCCTATCAATATGATGTTATGTTGATGATACTCTGCTTAGTTCATAGTTATGGCCCTGCTTGGAGGTAACAATTTACCAATAGAAAAAGTCGACAGAAAAAAAATCCTTGTATCTATCTGTTCTATATGTCTAGAACACGTTTATTTCAGGTTATTAATTATATTCTGAAGGTAAGATAATAAAAAGACATAACTTGCACCTTTAAAAGGCATAATTCATTTGTGACACACGCCTTTGACAGAGGTTGAATACCCAACAAATCTCAGCACAATGGTCTAACCATCTCACCTGACTCATCGCAGTCTATATCTCTCTACAGACTCCATTTATCATAAAAGTCAATTTATGGGTTTGGTGCTCTCTGTGTGTCACACTTATGTTGGGCTGCAGCTATTGCATGTTTATCCCAACCATGTTATACAAAAGCCAGAAAAGCTTTGGCTGTCATTTGTTTGATTGGGATCATTCCACCACTAGACCACGTGTCCAAATTCAAGTTCATACTAATGTTGGAAAGGAGATTATGCACAAAATCTATGAGGTCCTTTTTGTGTAATTGTTAATTTTAGATTATTTGCCCAAGTAGTTTGCACTCAGAACCATTTAGTACCTATAAGGCCCAGGTCAGTACCAGTATTCCCCAGAAACCAGTCCCCAAATCTATACCCACAGTCTTCGCCTATAACAGCCCCCGCTCAGCTTTGGGAGACTGGCTGCAACTCCCAGCACTCGGCTGCCCCCAGGACTTGGAGCGCAAGGGATGGTTTCTGGAGATAGGCCGGCAGTCGACCTTGAGCCCACAGTACAGAGTACAAAATCTCAGAAGCACAGGAGATCAGCCCACCAAGAGACGTACAAAGGCAAAGACAAAAACAATTCCCCACAGATGTGCGGTCTAGTGCAGAGGATGCCGAGGGAAAACCCCAGCTACAGGAATGCTGCAACCCTCAGGGCACTGATCCTGCGATGGGGCGTCGCCTGGGATCGTAAGCCCAGAGAGTGCTTCCTCACAGTACCAAGAAGATGGACTCATCACAGTGCTTTTAAAAAGCTTTTTTATGTTCAGAAGTTGGAATTCTAATGGCACCGGTAGATCCACTATGAAATCCATCGCTATATGCCACCAGGGTTTGTCAGGAACAGGCAATGGCTGAAGGGTACCTGCTGGGGCTACGCGAGGAGTTTTACTCCAAGCACACGTGTTGCAAGCCCTAACAAATGCTCAAGTATTCTCTGGAAGGGTTGGCCACTGGGAAGGATCTGCTCCCTTCTGTGTTAGATCAGTAAGGGGGGTTACCACGACCGAGTAGTTCCTAATAAATCTAGAAATTGGCAAAACCTAGTAACCTCTGTAGGGCTTTCAAATTGGTAGGCTGAGGCCAATCAAGGACAGCAGTGACCTTGGCTGGGTACATCGTTAGGCCCTGATCAGAAACAATGTAACCTAAGAAAGGGACCTGCTGGACTTCAAAAACGCATTTCTCTAATTTCTGGAGAACCGCCTTAACATGAACACGATGTTGAGCCAGAGAAGGTGAAAGGAATAAAATGTATCATAATAAACCACTACAAAATTCCCAAGAAAGTCCCAGAACACATCATCAATGAAGTCCTGGAAGACTGCTGGGGCATTGCATAACCCAAATGGCATAACCAGGTATTCATAATGCCCATCCCTTGTATTAAAAGCAGTCTTCCACTCATCCCCCTGCCTTATTCTGATGAGGTTTTAAGCCCCCCTCAGGTCAAGTTTAGAAAAAACTTGGGCATTGACTACCTGTCCAAACAGGTCATCGATACGAGGTAACAGGTACCCGTTCTTAACTGTAATTTTGTTTAACCCCCTATAGTCAATACATGGCCTTAAACTACTGTCTTTTTTCTCCACAAAAAAGAAACCAGTCCCAGTAGGAGATGAAGCCCTTTTCCAAATTTTCTTTTATATAGGTTTTCATGGCCACATTTTCCAGGACAGTGAGATTGTAGAGATCCCCTTGAGGTGGCATAGTACCTGGGAGCATGTCTATTGGGCAGTCATAGTGGCCTGAGAAGAGAATAGATCCGAGAAGTCTGAGTAAGGAATGGGCAGCTTCTCAAGGGTTGTATCAGCAACATGAAGAGGTGGTGAGTTTACCACACATCTTTCAAAACACTTCTTACGCTATTTAGCAATCTGCCCAGAATCTCAGTCAACTATGGGATTATGTCTGTGCAACCAAGGTAGTCCCAAAATTACAGGTGAGGAAGGCATAGATAGCCCCCACTTTTATCAAAACCTCAGGGGTCACTGTTATGGGCTTCCCCTGCTGCAGAAGGGAATCATCAATAGCTAACACACACAAAGGTTCCAGAGGCCTAATAGAAGGAATTCGCTCAATATGTTTGGCCTGTTATAATGCAAGGCCCAGGTCAGTACCAGTATTCCCTAGACACCAGTCCCCAATCTATCGCCGCACTCTTCACCTATACAGCCCCCGCTCAGCCTCGGGAGACTGGTTGCATCTCCCAGCACTCGGTTGCCCCCAGGACTTGGTGCGCAAGGGATTGTGTCTGAAGATAGGCCGGCAGTCGACCCAGGGCCCACAGTATAACATGTCAGGAAATCCGAAAACAAGCCAAGGTCACAAACACAGAAGATCAGTCCTCCAAGCTAAGTACAAAGGGAAAGGCAAAACCAGAGTCGGGGTCACAAGCAGAGGTCGGTCCAGGCAAAGTTCAACGGATAGTCAGGAACAGGCACAGGTCAGTGACAGAGAAAAACTCAAAAATCACTCCAACACAGGTAAGCCCAGCAGACGCTATAACAGACTGGGAGCAGAGAGCCTCCCAGCAGCCAATGACAACATGGGATTGATTAGGAACCACTCAGCTAATTACATGCACACTGCTCCAATTCCCTGCAGCTGTGCGGCCAAATGCAGAGGATGCCGAGAAAAAACCCCAGCTACAGGGATGCTGCAACCCCCAGGGCACTGATCGCAGCTTCCAGGGGAAATAGGCTGTGTCCGCCCTCCTGCGGTGGGGCATCGCCTGGGATCATAAGCCCAAAGAGCGCCTCCTCACAGTACCAAGAAGATAGACTCATCATAGTTTTTTTAAAAAGTTTTTTTATCTTCAGAAGTTGGAAGTCTAATGTTTACTAGCTTTTCTTGGTGTGTTGACCATTTATCTATAGCTATAACACTTTTCCTACCGCTTTCTTTCTGAGAAAAAGTGTCAGGAAGTTCAAGACTACCCTGCTGGACTATCTCTTTTAACTTGATTGAGAAATTCACATTGGAAAACGTGTTGTTGGCTTGTATCAATTTAAAAATTCAGAGGCATTTAGTGTACTAGTCTATTGCAATTTTCCAGGAACTTTACTGACCTAGCTGGTAACAGCCACAAGTAAAAAAAAATTACTAGCCCATTATGGAATGACAATTTCTTGAGCAGCATGTCAATCTTCCTACTGGTAGTCACTTCAATGAATATGATTTGTCCAGCTTATTTCCAAAGAGTTTCCATCTCAGTGTCGCATCCCAAACTTTCTACATAAACCAAATATCAAACAATGGGACTTAAAAGGCAAATACACACCAATTAAAGCATTGCATAAAAATAATGCAACATTTATTTCAAACCATTAAAATACATATAAAAGCTTCTTATGTTTTTATATGTATTTTAAAGGGTTGGAATAAATTTTGCAATATTTTTTATGTAACTCTTTAATTGATGTATATTTGCCTTAAAAGTCCCGTTTTTTGATATTTGGTCCCTACTAGTAGTCAGCTAATCCCCAAAACTGGCCTCACAAGTGAATAGGAACATAAAAGACACTGTCATAATGTCATGTGATGTTAGTATATGAGTTTTTTTCTCTAGTAAGTGATAGCGAGTGCCACCTTGAAACTGGCAAGTCAATGTTGGAGAGCCCACTGTGCGTCTCAATAATTTGGCATTCTCTTGACTCCAATGGGTCCCACTGGCACCAGCTGCTTGCTATCAAGGGCAAATTCCAACTTGCTTAATTAGGTTGAAATCACTTCTTTTAGTGGTTTTCAGTGTCATCATTACCAAGAATAGGCTTAGAAAAATGTCCTGCACAGTTGCTCATTATGGACTTGTATGGAACCATTTCCGGAGGGTATTTTGCCTTGTGATACAGCCCGATATAAGTCTAAAGGGGATCAACTGCACATGTGTGGCCTATTTTTTGATAAAGACCTCATAAAAATATGTTAAGCATTTCTGGTAGAGATGCTCTGCAAGCATAACAATTGTTTCCATGTTGCAAATATATCTGAATTCAGAACAGTTTCGTGTGTGGAAATGTTTGCTCTATATCTGAAAAGTGAATTGTAAGAGAGAGATTTTCTCTTTAACTTCGTATCAAAGCTGAAGGAAGGCTTGCTTTACCTGCCACTTCAACAATGATAAAACAATATGTGATCACAAGGAACTGTAAAATAAGCAGTTCAATGTTTGCTTCAGGCCTCATCTTCAAGTAATTCTTTAAAGTACAGGAATAAACTTCCTAAACTATGAGCCCATTGCCAATTAAGTCAGATAAGTGGAGAGAATACAAGAGGAAATACCACCACAGGCAACACGCTGGGTTCAGCTGAGTTCACAAAGTCTGTGGGGTCCCTCCATCAAAGCCGAGCATCAGAGGAAATCTGCAGTTTGATTCTACTGCCGTTGGCTTGTGGTTTGCAGTGGAAATCCAGTTTCTTAATCAAAGTGCATCACAAATCATTACAAGAGTGGAGGTAAATGAACACCTATCAAGGGATGTGTGAGAATTTTGATATGTCTAACCACACAGATGTCAAGTGAAGAAAGGAGCATTATAATATCTATATCTTCCATATGCACTTTCTTGAAGTTTCCATATATTCAGCAATCGTAAAAAGTGTAATAAATCAGCAATACTTTTACCTAAACACCAGCGCTGATCTTTAACCCATTGATAACCAGATGCTATTAATTTATAAATGCCCAGAACCAATTTATCAGCTTTAGCACAATGACAATTGTGTTTATAAGAAAAATTATAAAAATATTGTAAAGAGATACACAATACTAGTCTGGGAATTGGTCATAGTACATTCCAGGATGTTACTAGATTTATATAAGAAATCTAAAATAAAGTATTTAAATGCACAACTAAATCAGTTTACTGTCTCACCATTAATTTTTTATATCATGGCTAGGAGATCAAGGATTTAGTTGTCTGCCCTCTGCTTAGCAGCTGGCAGCATCCCCTGTTTTCCTTTAGACGTGCATCCTCCACCTGAGATATCATCCACACCACAGACAGGCTGTGCACAACTTAAAGGTTTTTAGAGAGTGTGCTGCAGAGGAACAGATTAGTTCCTGGCCCCAATCCTGCCCTACCACTGGCTGCTAGGACTTTATAGTCCCTGTTGTTCCCAGTCACTAGTTGCCTGTTTTGATGTTTAGCTTAGCTGACCTGCTGCTGGTGTGTTTATCTGTTGGATTATCTGTTGCTTACTGCCTGTTCCTTGACGCTGTGATTGTTTACTGCCTGTACTGACCTTTGCTTGAGACCCTAACTCTGCTTTGACTTCATTCTTTGATATCTTGTTTGGTGGGCTAATTACCTGTATATGACCTCTGGTTCTGTTTCCTGGACTCCCCTGTACTGTTTTATCTGTGGATCACCTGGACACCAACCCTGGACTGTCTAAGTTCCCATTGTGTCCCTACCTTGCTCTGTGTGCTTTCAGTCCTCCATCAGTCCTTTCCCAGACACCATCCTTTTGAGTACTAGAAGCAACCGTGTATTGGGATGGCGTTACTAGCCTCTCGAGGCTTAATGGGGCATGCTATAGATGAAGGGTGTGGAGTTAGATTGGGAGATTGGTGCCTCGTGAGCACTGGCACTGCACCAGAGCTTTACAATCATGAAGAAAATCCAACCACAGAGACGGATGTCTATTCTAGTAGAACATCCAACAATTATATACATACTGCTACATTGTAGTACACCAAAATGGAAACATTTAATAATGTTTTAACCTAGGATTCACTCAACATGACTCATGATTTTCACATTTTCTATTTAAATGCATGAAATTAAATGATGTAACTCTTTGGAGAAAGTGGTATTAACTATCAGTGAAAATCTTAATAAATACACTTCTATATATAACTGGTGGAGGTAGTTTTTATACTTACCTATTCTGGGCTTTTCATTAGGCAGGGGCTAATGTACTGCCGGGACTTACTGCAGTGGTTCTTCTACAATCCAAAAGTTTTATTGGATTTTAAAATAATCATTATTAATCTACACTATTGGACTCTCTGTATGTCACCTTCACATCACAGGTGTTCTACAACTGACATGAGAGATAATGAGACAACTTACTAGACATAAAAATGAATTGGCCCCATGACATAGCTTTCCACCAATGTTTCCTCTGGTTAGATTAGACAACAGGTCATTGACTTCTTTCACTTCAACGTCTATGACTAAAAAATTGCTTTTTTTATTTGCGGTGGACGTGATCAAATGTATTTAAAGATACATTTCCATTTTCCAGAGGAAAAATCATATTTAGAGGTATCTGACATTTAAAGTAATTTTTTTAGCAACAAAAAAAAGTTATTGAAAATGTATACTTTTAGGTATAATTGGTAACTTTTTTATGATTATATTCCGTGGTATAGATCCAGAAATAAGTTCACTGCCATCTAACCTAAGCATTTAGGCTTGTGACTTTTTACCAAAGTGAATTCTAAGCTGTTTCTGAAAAAGAAATGCAGGGATGGTCCCAGATATAATGATGATCAAGAAATTTTATTTTAATGCAAAAGTTCATGTTTTTTTTGTAATTTGGATAAAAATTGAGATCATCATACATACTAGTTTAGTTCTTGTAAACTTTGTTGCCAGTAGACTTTCAATTGCAGATTCCCTGCAGGTATTTAAAGATGTGCTGACATGTGATGTTGCATTCACTCCAAGGAAAGAAACAATAGATTCATTGCTCTGTAAAAAAAAATAAATAGAACTGAATGAGTATAAAACATTTAAAATCTTCTCCCTGTATTAGCACATAACTATAGTACTGACATTGAAAGGGACAATCATTAAAATCTTAAAATGTTTTTATTTGGTTTGATTTTAACAATTTAAAATGGACCTTTAAAAATGGACCACAGAACATGGCTGGCTGGAGGGGCTGGCGATGTAGTCTACATAGCTTCCTGAAAACAGAAAGCTACGGTAATGCCCAAATGTGATACATTCCATGATAACAAGGTCTTAAATTTAAAAATAAAATAAATTCATCCTTATATGTAGGCGGCATGGTACACTCTGGCCTTGCACTAGGGTCGGGGATACCTGTGGGAATATGTTCAACATGAAAACAACATTTAAAACAGAAAGGTGTTTTTCCAAAAATATAAGTTAACGTTGGCTCCTTAGCATTCTATTGCCTTAATTTACAGTTTGTATTATCCCTTAATATACCTTTAGTACAGCATGGGGATATTTACAGGTCTTAAGGTAGATACACAAATCTTTTAAATACCATGCCTGGTAAATAACTTAAAGCTGTATGTGTTATCTTTTTGTTTTTTAGAGGAATACCCGTTACAAGTCAAACTAGGGGCTTTTCCAGGCATATTCTTGAGTGGACAGGTAAAAG
The DNA here is from genome assembly GCF_032062135.1 of Pyxicephalus adspersus. NCBI lineage: Eukaryota > Metazoa > Chordata > Amphibia > Anura > Pyxicephalidae > Pyxicephalus > Pyxicephalus adspersus. The sequence goes on along the minus strand of NC_092868.1, from coordinate 33,316,124 downwards.
GGTACAGCAAGCATGTGGGTCCTTCTTCCTGTCCATAGCAGACTGACCTGGCTTACAGACCTGGCATCTTAACTTGTTTGGGATCTTCAGTCATCTTGATTGACCATGCCACAATGACGCACCCAGTAAACCACCCATTCTACAAAAGGTTGCAAAAAGGCAGGTAAGTTTGTTTTAATTCCAGAAGAGACATAGCATGTCCCTTCTGCAATAAATACCCTGCCTGCTCAAAAAGTTTTTATTTTTAGGTTAACTGCACTTTAAAAAAAAAAAATATCAACAGAAAAAGCTCCTATACTGTTTTCTGAGTGCAAACTTGTGATCTGCTGTCAACTCTCATTATAGTAATTTACTTATAGGAAATATTGTAACCACAATATTTCCGATAATTAAATTACTATAATTATAGTTCCTGTTGCCTTACAGGTTTGAGACCTGCTGCCTGCCCCACCCTCTGGCACCCTCTATACTGCTCAATATTTGTGTTATTCAAAGAAAAAAAAATACTTGTAAACCTTACTGCAAACGATGTCATGGGAAGGGAGCAGGAAATAACTAAAGTCTGCAGCAATGACTATACGGCTAAACTTGGTCATCGGCACATGATTAAATAGTATCAAAGCCAGAGTTAGACCTTAATTTTTAGCTATCAGACTTTTTCTGCCCATGTTCCCCATTATGATATTAATTTTATATTTGTGTTGGTTGTTGTGAGAATTCCAGAGATTTTATCTCAATTCATATTGTGTCTATAGGGCTGGAAGTAAAGAGGTATCCATTAAGGGACAAAGAGAACAAAATCTGACAGTGGCTCTAACCATTCCATAGTTTATCCAAAATAAATTTTTTATAGATAAAAACAAAAAATAAACCACAATTTAGACAAAAAGTTGTTTTTTGGACCCCAAACAGTTTTTTGCAGGAAAAGTTCTTTCAGTTGAATTCTGTTCACATTGCGCTCCTTTCTACCGAGGTATGGAAAACTGAGCATTTTTTTTTCCGAAAAGAACAAAATTACAGCTATTAAGAAAAAAGTAACAAATTATAAATAAAATAAACATTTTCACTTTTGTTTTAGCTTTGAGAATTGAAGTTGGAAAATTCAGTAATACAGAAATGGAAACTGCTGTTCTCCCATATTGTCTTCTGAGTAATATCCACACTATGATATCTGACTTATGCCTTATGAGATGAATCGGTTACTGCTGAACTCCAGCCTTCCCTCCAGTCTTTCACAGTTGTGTAGGCTCATCTCTTCTACTGAAATAGCTTTTTCTGGTTTTAGTTTTCCTAGTAATTATAGGCTAGAGCACATCCAGCATTATATAGTCCTTCTCTTTCTAATTTTACCACTCCTGGTCCACATGTGGGCATTATCCAAGTTAGCATGTTGTTTCCAGGAAACTTTGTGGAGCCTATATCACTAGTCATAATTTGCCTGAATTAGAAAAGCACAGCCTAAGTGATTATATTAGCGGGTCTAACATAAGGTATGTAATAAAAGCAGAAAGGTTTAAGTTTAAAAAATCATTATCATGGTAATGAAGAGGGGAGGGATTAATCAAGCAAAATATGAGCAGATTAAACTTTGGCTTATTTTACTTCTCCCTGCAGTGCCCTGTATAGAGATTTCCCCTCCCTTCCTTTCCCACAGATGTCTTCACAAAAAATGGGAGAGGTAATCACTAGGTCAAAAAGTCAAATATAGCAGTTAATCAACAAAATATGTATACATGGTGGTTTGGGGCCCTTCCCCTTACCTAAGACTGCTCAAAATAATGGATAATACCATATCAAGTATTTCTCTAGCTCTTCACTAATGTACCACTACCCCTGAGGAAGCCTGCATCGGGTGAAACGTGTCGGGTACTACAGTTTTTACACATGCGACTACTTATTTTACATCATTGTACTGGCGAAATTGAAATATGCACAACATTAGATGCAACAACACAACATTAGATAGATACAACACTGTTGTATAGTGTCTTTATGGCCTAATTATGTTCTAGCTACGATGCTAGCACTAAAAGTTAATTGTAATGCATCACTCTATGACCTAATATCATTAATACAATACAAATTTTGCCAAAAACTCTTCTCTTTTTTTGCTTTATTCATACTTAAATATAGCAAATTGAACATTGCCAGTTCTTCTTTCCCTTCAAAGTGTTTTGCTTGTCAGTGTATATGGAATTTCCCATTTCTTCCTTCCATTCAGATGGAAAGGGGTGAAAATTGCTCCATAAGCAATTTTCTATAAGCTTACAATAGAAAACAAAAAAGAAATGAGTGCCATCCCAAAGGTGTTTTCTGGATTGGGGTTATTTGTTAGTTGTTGTGTTGAATAATAAAGGGCAATGGAGTTCCAAGAGGCCACCTTTATAAGGAATTTGAAATATCATTTGATATTTATAAAAAGAATTCACCCAAATAAAGCTGTCCAAAATGAACGTAGATGAACGTTATCCACACCTCTTTTAATAATTAAAAAAACAAGGGTTGTGCAAGGGTCAAGAGTATGTAATTAAAGGTGCAGAATTCAGTAGTATGTAACATAGAGTGAGGGGTCAGTAGTATTTAACTTAGAGAGCAGAGGTCAGTATTATGTAATGTAGAGTGCAGAGGTCAGGAGTTAATGAAAAAGAGTGCAAAGGTCAGGGGTCAAGAGAATGTATTCTAGAATGCAGAGGTCCACACCCTAAGGGCCTGCCCTGCATACATTCACACACACATACATATAGACTCTTATATACAGTATATACACACATCAGAAATTATTCTTTTAAGCACTTTTAAGTCCAGCAACATTGTCCAGCATCCTGCCACCCTTGAAACCCATGTTAGCAGTCTCTGGTATCCTGCTAGGCAGCTTGTGTGATGCTGGACACTGCTAGTGTGTGGTTGTTAGGCAGTCAGTGGGACTATTGTTGACACCAACTATTGTTATACCACCCTCCTTGTACTTACCTCACTGGGGTTAGGACACTGTAATAATTCTCCACCAGATATATGTTTCAGTGAATGTCAGATTTACTGCTTTAAAGGTAGATCCCTTAGTGGTTTTCTCACCTGACAAGGCAAGAGTTTCACAAGATAAAATCAAGAAAAAAGGTAAAATCAATTTACATTTTACATAATAGGATAATTGCAGTACCCCTCCAAATTATAAAGTAAAATATAACATTTACCTTTTTTACTATTAGAGTAAAACTTTCAGGAAGTTTCAGGGTGGACTGAAAGTGAAATAAAATACTATTAATCATTAATACAGTTTATAGTTAACAATGTTAGCATAATAAAGGCAATTTGTACAAAGCATGATAATAGGAAAATAGAGTTAATAAGTTATAATAATTATTTTGATTGCTAGATGAGCTGTTTACAATTCTCTCTTAGAAAAGACTTCAGGCAAAACAGATATTCAGCATGTGCCAGCATTATTTAAACAGAATCACTAGTTCACTAAATACATATTGCTTCCCAAAAGGTATCCAGTACCTTTTTTGTGCATGTGGCCAAGTTTGCTGCAAATACACAGCTCGTAGACTGTTTTGTCTTTTTTTTTTTAATACTGTGTATGTAGGGTTCACAATGACAGCACAACTTATCTGTATTTTTTTTTTTGCATGCAGTTTATTGAATTTTTCTATGAAAAAGACAATTATGTTGTATAAGTTTTTGTAACCTATGCAAAGCAATCATATTGAACTTTTCACTATTTACATAATACACCATGTATTATTGAATCTTCAAATCTGTGAATTAGTTAGCATCCCCTTTTACAGTGTACTCTCAAAATTCTAAATATATGAATCCCCCCCCCCCCCCAAAAAAAAAAAGAAGAAATCTTTTACTAAGCACAGCTGAGATTGTGGGTGATCCTAAGGACTGAGCTCCTCTGCAACCTCTTGTAACTCTTTATTGATCAAGACAAACTCTGCAGTTGTTTCTTTTTGTATTTCAAAGCCCAGCTTGCTCCAGAAGTTAATAAATGTCTAGGCTCCATATTGTTTTTTGCTTTGTTTGTGATTAACTCACAGTGAGGATTTTATACAGTAACTGACACCACACTGTCTAATAATATGTTAAGACAAACATCTGTCCTAATTGCATTTAATAAAATAATGTACCTCTTCCGACTTACATATAAATTCAACTTAAAAACAAACCTACAGTCTCTATTTGGTATGTAATGGGGACTACCTGTAATCTATTGTTAAAATGATATTTAGAAACCATGGCAATTGACTGGGGTATATGTCAGAAAAAAAAACATTCTTTGGGGAGTAGTAGTACCTTAGTCAAATGTATTCTTCTTTTGTTAGTAGTTTTATTAGTGCAGTTTCCATGGCTGGATATGCACCACTAGTCTAATCTACTGTGACAAGGTGTTATTGGATTCTAAATAAAATCTCTGCACTACATACACCCTGCTTCATTCCTGCAAAAAAAAACCCAACGAATACTGACCGCAGCGATGGTCAGTGCCATCTAGGACTGGAAGTGGGACAAGGTCCTTATCCTGACCCAGCTTCAGTCCACATATCCTGCAGTCCCATGGAAGACACTGCACAGTGCGTAATGTTAACTAAAAAATTCGTGAACAGGTCCTGTTAATAATGGATCTGTGACTGAAGGGTCTAATAAATGTAATAAAATATACTTTACATACATATCAAAAGAAAAACTTGCCTAATTTTTCCCCCTATCATCACCAAGCCCCCCCCACAAAACGAATTATATATTGGGCCATACCTTCAAACTGGCTTTCAACAACTTTTCTTTTTGGATCAAATCCTAACAGAAAGGACACCCTAATTATACTAGTGAGAGTCTTAAACAAGATATTGCAGCATAAATCCAAGCTAAGTGAAATGCTTGGCTCTCCATGAAAAACCAGCAATGATTATTGTTACTAAATGACCTTGTTGTACACCTCAGGCTAGAACAGCTTGTAACACAGGATACTACTATGTATAATTACATCTCATTATTTTATTGAGATGTAAATGTCAATGTGATTACTTCTAATTTTGGAATAAGCAAATTAGACATAAATGTTATGTCACTCCTATGTCAGATGATATACTGCTGGCCAAAAAAAGTCCCCACACTAGTGGGGGCAGTGTTATGATCTGGGGTGACTGTGAAGGCAATTTTTTTATCTGGGGTTGCTTTAGCTGGTCAGGTCGAAGCCCATAAAATGGGGATAGCTGATTACCTGAATATATATATATAAATAATTATATATTTATATAAATTATTTAAATATTATATATATAAATAATATATATATATAAAACTTTATGCAGTGACCTGACTCTCCCATCATCAATATAAAATCTTGGTGAAAAAATAATGGATCTCTAGATGGAAATAAATGTTTTGACATAACATATCTTATTAAAATTATACCACTGTAAAGGTATGCCATAATCATAGGCAGTCCAATAAAATATGTGACTATGTTTTTTTTTCTTGGCCAAATAGTGTACTTTATATTATGTTTGTTCATACGGATGGTTGGCAGATGACTACAAGGATGTTGTATGACCTGACGCATGTCAATCTTCTTTCAACCCACGCCGCTGATCATTGAAAGCAATAGTAAATTCTAAAAGATAGATCTGTATTTACAGATGCTTCTTTCAGCATATGGCAGTCAATTGACTATCCAACCTATTGCCCGAACAAACAGCTTTACCTATCAACTGCCTGGACATAAGACAATGCAGTTGGAGGTGGCTACATTTACATCTGGCTGTGATATGGCCACCATATTGCTTTACAACTAAATAATCCTATTGTGGGCTAACCAGGGATGTAGTGGGGCAGGCACAATTGCTGTACCCTCACTTCTTTTGGGAATGGGCACACGTGCCCACTCCTATTTTGCCCATGTCTCCCGTATGGAATTGTAGGTTCAGGGCGGTGGGCAGGTGGTCTCTCTGAACACAACCCACCTATTCGCAGTCTGAGCCTGAGATGGGAGAGTGGGTGGGTTGTGGTAACATGATGTCACTCTGGGGGAAGTTTCTTCTTCTTTAAATTACACATAAGCAGGGGTGTAGTGGGGCAGGCATGTGCTGTGCACCCTCTTTTTTTTTTTTTTACAACTATACCCCTGGGGCTAACCACACACAGAAAACTCAGACCTTACCCTATCTTATATTCCACTACATAAAGGCTTTAATTCTGTGATTCCAAGATATGGACTGAAAACTCTTTGCAAATTGCAGAATGGGTGGATAAAGACTGTGTTCTATATATTGACTGATTGCAGGGAGCAGTGACATCAAGGACTGGAGGGAGGGATAAAAGGGTTGTAAAACCCTGTTTTCATCCAAAATAAAATAAAATGTTTTGAGTGGAATTGAGCTTTATAACTAATATCAATATTTTATTGCAGCCACTGGTAAAGTGCCAAAAAAATTACATATCTTCCAGCCGTCCCCTACTGTGCTAAATCAGACATTTTTATTTCTCTCTCTCTTTTTTACAGAGAATTCCCTTAACTTCCCTTAACAACGTAAAATGTTTTCAGCAGGACATGGAATCTCTTTACCAGAGCTTGGATAAAAATTAAAACCCAGCTAGGTCAGTAAGCCTTTCTACTTGCATGCACTGAAAATCAATTTCACTCTGTGATTTTCTAAACACATCATTGTTGCACCTTAATGCAATCATTTAAATCCATTCATTGTTCCATATGTTTACACAGTTTTATTTTCTTGTCCATTTGTCACAAGGAATTATTGGGACTTTCCAACTTGAATTTCCACTAGCAATAATTAAAATAAATAAAGAATAGAACTATAATTATTACATGAATCTGGCTAATCTAGATGTAGGAAAAGCTGCAATTGAATATGTGGGGATCTATATTGAAGAATATTAGGACCGATAAACAATCGATTTACTGTATATTACTTACTACAACTGAGCTATGTGAACGTAATCATACAGAGTTGTTTAGGAAATTGACAATACAGTCCTCCAAAGAAATGCAATTTGTGGACCAGAGAGTCAAAGGAGGAGATACACTTACTACTTACTACATTTTCATTTTCCTACATCTCTCCGTTCCTGGGAAATTTGAGGTTAAAAAGCAACAGTTATATGTGACAGGGTAGCATAGTAGAATAAAGATATGGGGTAAGGGCGGCCCCTCAGTATCATGGCACCCCAGGTCACCGCCTTGATGGCCTTATGAGAAATCTAGCCTTGCGGGACATGACTATGTTGACTGGAATTTAACTTCTAGCATTGCCCTTGCAGGAATTTTTCAAGCCTAGTAAAAATTTCAAAGGGAGTAAGAAAACTGTTTCCTACTACAAGTAGTAACTTATATATTTATGTGATATACTGGAAAAAGTGTTTCGAAAACATTTCCCTTTCCCCATCTAGTGATTGCACAAAAGAAAACTAACAATGTTCATGCTGATTGTGTTGATTGTGGGCAGAAAGATTATTGTGAAGTTCAGATAATCATGCAATTCATTTATCTTGGTGACTTGGGTTAATTAAAGTGCATGTAAACCCTAACAATGAACTTCTCTTATTTGCTCTGTTTCGGTCTGTTAAATATACCACTACTGTTCAAAAATACCTGCTGATCATGTCAGAAATACATGGCTGTCCTGTGCAAACTTCCTTGATTATTCTCTATGTTGTAAAGAATAGAAAAATGATCTGAGTCGTATAGCAAAAGGAAAATACAAGGAGCTGACAACACTTGCTGCACAAAATGCTGTAGTCAACCCTCATTTTGTTGTCAACCCACAGGATTTATGAGCTGAGGGCCTTCCTAGAAAGTCAACAAGTATTTTTTAGAAACTGACGATTTTTAAAGAGAAATTTGCATTTATTATAGAAAGATATACTGTTTTTTTATTGGCATACACTGATTCTCCAAGGACACATAAATAGGGAAATCACTATGATTCACTGAAAATAACCCCTCTTGAGTTTTTTTACCTTAGGTTCTGCATATTTTTTCTTAAGCACCCCATAGAAGATCTATATGTTTAGGTTAGACAGTGCATATCTTTTCATTTGACACTGTGAGATCCCTGATTTTCACTTTAGCACCTCACCACCACCACAAACACACAAAAATCCCAAACAAAACAAAAAAATATTTTTTTATTTATTTGTGACAAACTTTTTACTGGCTACCAAAGGATGAATACTGCTCAGGTGGCCAGAAAATTACATTAGGCATTTCCATAGATCATGGTGTCACAGCCAACATAAGCAATTTGTGTTGGTCTGTTTACTATTTTTTGGTTTAAACTTGTAGAGGATATGTACAATTTAGGCTGTTCCCCAGAATGGCAGAAACACTAGTCAGCAGTATTGCCTGTAGACTCACTGCAGCTGATTATTTTCTCATTACTAATGTAAGATGCCTTGTTTTAACATTGTGTCCCTGTGTGTCTCTGATTAAGAAGCATTAGGAGAGGTGCAGGAATAACAAATCTACAGAATGAACGACAAAACAGCAGGAAAATACAGTACATGCACTGCCAAAGCCTCAGGTGCAGCTTCCTCTTCAGCAAGTCTTTAACACCCTTAAAGTAGTGACTGACTCCAAATCCCATGAGACTAACAGTCCAAGTTTGTTGTACTTAGGCATTCACTATTTTTTAATTATATTACGGTCCTAAATCCAGTCAATTCCAGTTGATTCATGATCAATGTACCATCCTTTTGTTCAAGAATTCCTATTACAACCATTATCACTATTAAATCTAATTGAAATATTGAAAGTGGCACAAAAACTGGTTTTCATTTCAATACAGTGGTTAACCAATCCAAAAAGGGGACAACACTGCCAGATTTACCTGATTTATGATAGACGGCATTGAATTGATTAATGATATTGAATAATGTACGGCTAATTTTAGATAATATCACTTTGCATAAGTGCAGCTATAAGACTACAAAACGGGAGTGCCTAGGCATGTCAGGAAGAGCACTGCTAATTTTCTGTTACTACTAAAGTTCTGTTATAATGAACCAGTTCTAAAAACAATTACAACATCTTCTACAGCATTGATATCAATGTATAGGCATTTTTGAACAAATATTGACATAGATAGATAGATAGATAGATAGATAGATAGATAGATAGATAGACTGATTACTTTGATTTGCTCTTTGCATTGGATTTTTTCAAAGTCCAAGTTCATGTAATAATTAAAACTAAATACAATAGAGCTATGCAATTCTTATTACACCTATATAAACAACAGAATATCCAGCTGCTTTTCTTCTCTGCAAACTTGTTGTGACAAGATCTATAACATTGCCCTTGGCACTCGGCTATGGCCTAACTGTCTAACACACAATAGGTGCTCTTTTGTTTGTGCTGGAAAAGATAAATGCCCTCAGCCTATTGTGCCAGTCACCAGTACCCAATGTATTTCCTGAGATGAATACGATATAGTACAACAGAAGACTGAAGAGCAATGATTGAATGTGAACAGACAGACACAACTGCCTTAGGCGATATTGGTTGTCAATGAAACTTTTCTTAATCTATATACTATCAGTTAATGAAATTCTTAGATGAATATTTAACTGAAAAAATATTTACTTCATTATATAAAAATACAAAGTTTGATGTTAATGAACTAAACTAAAGTTATTCCATCAAGCAAGTGGTTGAGAGATGAAGAAGCTCTGAAGAAGTTGAAAAAAAAGATAATGAAGCTCTGTTGAGATCTTGCAGGAAAAAGTCTGTGATACAGTGATTTTCATATATGCTGGCACAGGTATGTTAATCTATTTGATCAGGGCTCCCACTTATCCAGGGCTCCAGGGTCTGTAGACTTATTAGTGGAAAGTTTTAGTAAAAGAGTCTGGCTTCAAGGGGAGAAGCTTCAGGAGAAGAGTCTCAGATACAAGGAAACACATGATCTCACTAGTGATAAAAATCCAAAATTACCGTTAGCGTAAGGAAGAGACCCAGTCAGGTGTAAAGATGCTTTTCTTGGAATTGTAGACCCAATGGGCTGTGCGAGGAGACTAATGGTTCAACTACTATTGTTACTGAGAAGGACTGCTATGGATGTGATCTGCTATTGTATGACATTCTGCTCTCCTAACCCTCTCTTCTTATGTGTTTGAGTCACAATAAACCCCTAAAATGATACATGAGCCTTGGTGAGTTTCTTATGACACAATTCAAGAAGGGACCAGGGTAAAAATTGGCCACCACTACAGGGGAGAGCACTACTTATGGTAAAAATGCACTTTGAAAAGAAAACCCAACCACATGCAAAAAAAGTATATATTTTGTAGACTCTACAATATATTACTAATATATAGTTTCTACATGTGTCACTAATAAAACTCTATTGTTATGTTTTTTTTTTAAATATTTACCAATATATATTTTCAAAGCTACTTTTCCTTAATAAAGCGGATTTTTTTTGTATTGTTTTTTTGCTGCTTGTGACCTACTGGTGGAATATATTCCTGAGGCATATCAGGAAACAAAAAAGGAAATCTCCTAAAAGTGATAAGAAATCCCCTGAAAGACAGTCATTAAAACAAGTGTCCCCATTGCAAAAATCCCCTTTGCCTCCTATCACTGTGACAATGTAAACATATTAGGCTTACCAAAAGCAATATAAACCTTACACAATTCTTCTCTTCTCTGTCCAAAAGCTAAAAAAAAAGTTTTGGCTTGAATTACACATTAAAGTTGCCAACTTGAATGCACAAAACACCAATTCTATAGACTGATTTTTTTTATGTAACCCACTTTGGTTTGTGGTTCACAAAGTACTACCTGATTTGCCTTAGGAACACAGTGACACTGCTAAATACTAGATTGAACATGGTGAGTTGCCAAGATTTGGATGTGTTCTTCCACAGTAATTGCCTTTATGTTTATCCTAAGTTTGTTGGAAATTACCTAGGTTTGGGCACGAGTTGCCAGTAGCCTGATATTGTCGTATTGCCTAATGTTGACCACATATAACCACACCTCAGTAATGATAACATAGGTACAGGTCAGAAGGGACACATACAGGCAGGAAAACATCTGAAATAAAAGTATATGATTTTATGCATGCAAAGTGTAAGGCAGTTAACTTAGGTGACGAATAGTCACTTAGTAGTGACTGTTCGTCTACACTTGTAAAACTTGCTAAACAAACATTTGCCATCCGGTACAATTCTTGTAGTTGAAGAGATTTTTCACTTCTCATGTGCAAAGAAACTAATTTACTTGTCTGTGGCAAATTGTTGCTATATATATAAACTGACTGTAGCACATGCAGCACACAATCCTAGTCAGTACAACTCATCTGTAAGATAGTAGGGTTGGAGCCAGGTAATAGGATATTACAACTCCAGATGGGACACACATTATCAGTGTTCACCCAATGCCAGTGGATGTTGTCACCAGAACACCATCAAATTGGGAACTAAACATATGTTGACATTGTGCAAATGCTTTAGCAATGTCCAAAGCATTGTTCAATGCTTTAGCAATGTATTGTACCGGCCTGGAGTTGGTTAAGCCACCCCTGTGGTTACCACAGGACCAAGTAACCTGAACTATTTTCCTACCCTTCCCCTGAGAGTTAACACTGGTAAAAGAAAAATGGCTCTGCTGAGGGTGTAGAGACAAGTGAGCATTGTGAGTAACGGAGATGTTTCAAAGCTGCAATGCAGAACTGTACAAAGTATTGTACATGCATACTCATGGAACTCATGTGCTGTGAGCAGTCGGTTAAAGCTGAGACTGTAGGTGGCAGCCATTGAAAGATTATCACTAGAAATCAGTTTTTGCTGTGTTTATTTATCAAATATAATAACTAAAATGATCTTTATAGCACCAAGAAATTATAGTCATGTTACTAATTGTCCTTTGCAGTCCTTCATAGTCTAGGGTCAACAAGAGGAAAAACAGTTTACATACCATGTTTTTGGGATAAGATCTCATACATACATGAACCAGAAATAGGTTTAACACACAGATCTAAATCAATGAAAACATTCTTACCACTGGCCACCAACGTCACTAAGGTAAGTGGGGCCAGTTAAGCCAAGGCACACAAATATGGATATAGATCACAATCATTGAACTGATAATTGGTGTTGCAGAACTCCTAAATTGGTTGAATCCACCATACACATATAAAAACTCCTATTTATAAAACAGGGAATCTTACATTCTCTAAAATATTCCCTGGTGGGAATTGGTTACTGCCATTAAAATTCATGCACCTTGAAGATTCCAATGAGGAAATGTTTAAGGGAATGTCTGATTCCCTAAATTTATATATAGAGCTCATACTGTGGTAGGGCAGATGTTAATTATAATGTATATAAAAAGACTCACATATTCTGGAGTTTCAACAAGTACCTGGAGCTTGCATATACCTTCTGTGCACCAACTCTACAGAGAGCTACATGACCCAGATGTGACTGCATTGCAGTATACTGAGTTGTCCTACAGGGGTTGCAGTGTGTTTTTGAGGGACATTACAGACCTATTTATAGGGGATAGACCTTAATTCATAATGTGTCAATAAATAGGGCACTCCTATTGTTATTCAGCCCTTAGAGATTTGGTGATTTACTAATTAAGTGATTTGTTGATTTACCAAATTAGCCTCTATGTGTTGAAACACTTATTCCCCAAACACCAGAAACATATGCACAAATTATTCATATATTACCCAAAAGGTAAAAAAAGATTGCAGTAAGAATAAACACATTACATGCAATCATTAAAAAAAATGGTTTTCCTTTGTAAATTTTACATCTTAAAAACCAAAGCACGCAATCTTCAACACTTGTATGACATCAACAAAATAAAACTGACTTTCTTGTGCTTCTTAAGCACTGAAGCCAACTGATTTTTGGTGGATCCCAACACAGTAATAAAACCTCAGTTATCAGTTAATGGTCCTGTAAGGTGTAAAATTATCACAGCTAAATTTTTCCAAATCAATTTTTTTTTGCCATTTAAATAGTTCAAAGCTAGTTAATCCTTTCCAAAACCTGTTATCTATTTAATGGTGTGTGTAATTGTAGTGCATTACCTGATATTTCTTGCAAACAGACTTCAAGGATGGATGTAAAGATGTAGTAGCCAGCTTACTAATTGTTGGTGAGTCTGGACACACTTCTTCTTCCAAAAACTAATCCTCATCCCTGACGCCAACAATGCCGAGTGCTGACAATCCTCCTTATAACAACAAATGGAAGCTCAGTTGGCATGTTTTCATAAGCAAAGTGCTTACATGCTTTTTTCTTGGTATCTCTAACCTAATCAGGGACAAAACCATGAACAGCATAACCATCCTAATTTATTTTCCTTGCTTTGCTGCCATTTTAAATTTGGTATTTCAAAAAAGTCTTGAAGAGATTTTTAGACCTGTAGCAAACTTTAGTTGTGATCAAAAAGTCCCATAGTCATATGCTGCAACAGAAAGTCAGAATTGACACACCTCATATACAGGGAAAAGGAAGATCTTGATTATAAAACCAAAAGAATGCAAGCATAAGGGACTTAGTAAATGTATGCCGAATAGATGTTTATCAAACCTTTTAAAAGCATGGATATTCTCGGCTGCAGTGTAAATATATTTTAGTACAGTTGCATATGCATGTCAATACATTAGAATATACGTTTACTACTACCAGGACATTTTCAGTTTTATTAAAGTTTAGATGTTTAATAAGCCCATTGTGCCAAAACTGTTTTGAATTATTGTTTGGATATTCCTTCCCCGATGCCAAGAGATCAATGAGAGAGGAGATAAAAGAACAAACTGCTGTTTCTGACTTTTGTCCATCCACAGGCAGCCAAAGATGTATTTTTGGAACCATTAAGAAGCATTCATTTTTTTTCATACTGCTGTAAATATACTGTATTATTCCGCTGTATTATACTGGCCAGGAGATATTTGAAGACCCCCTTCTAACACACCTTCTAAGTGCTGCCAGACTATGATTAAGCAGAATAAATGTATCAGTCTCTTCAAAGTATTTGCAGTCTATTGTACTGGCCCTGAGATGATTAGGACGTGCTATGGCACAATATGATACATTTGACAAGTTGACGCAGGGCCAGGAAACCTAAACAATATCACTACCCTTCTCCAAAATGTAATAGGTGTCAAAGAATATTGGCTTTGCTGGGAGTATAGAGTGTGGACCTCCTAATACTGCAATGCAGAACCGTAGAAAAGATTGTGCATGCACACTACATTTTATCACTGATACATTACACAGCACATTACAAACATTAAAGTCACGTAACTAAATGGAGGCTCATAATCTAATGCCCCTAGTCATATATCATTACCATGGTCTCAGGCCAGTTTTAAGAGAAGCCCCTAAACCACCTCAATCATGGAGAGAACATACAAACTCCAAGCAGATAGTGCCTTGGATGAGACTTGAACCTGGGACTCTAGTGTGCAAAGGTACTTGTAATATAAGTATCTCTTACAAATGATTATATTACAAGTCAGGAGGTTCTCCTTTGCCGGGCATCTTCGTAATGATTGCAGCTGTGGCTGCATTCATTGAGAAGAGTGTGCGATCCCTGGGGCACTAGAGGGTAATTAACCTCTAGTGCCCCCGGGGATCACAAACAGGAGGATTCCAAGGGAATCCTGTGAATCCCCTGTGAATCCTCCTGTTATAATTTCCTTGATCTTCCGAAGGCTTAGCGAAATCCATTCGCCAACATTTTGCAGAACCATCGGAAGTTCGAGGAAATTTTGACTACCCTGATCACTACTGTAGGGAGACATTACATGGAGCTTTTATATAAGTGCATGGTGCTCATAGGTCCAGGCTCAGAGATTATCACTCTGGCCTTTGCAGTGCTAGACCCCAGGTTTGAACCTCAACCAGGATACTATCTGCAAGAAAGTTTGTGGGTTCTCTTTGTGTTTGCGTGGGTTTACTCTGGGTACTCCAGTTTCCTCCCATATGACCTTAGACTGTATGAAAGACATATGACTATGGTAGGGACATTAGATTGTGAGCCTCTTTGGGGGACAGCTAGTGATATGACTATGGACTTTGTGAAGCGCTAAGTAATATGTCAGCGCTATATAAAAAATGTTTAATTATAATAAAGCGGGGCACTATACTGAAGACCAACATAAGAGAAGGCTACATCAACTAATAATATATGGGACACTACAGTGATTACCAACATAAAGGGGCACTACACTGATCACTACTGTAGGGGGATTTACTCTCACTATCAATGTAAGTTGGACACTACACAGAAAACCAATGTAAGTGGGAACTACATCAAAAATTAATATAAAGGGACACAACACTGATCACTAATGTAGGGGGGAACTACATTGATTACAGATGTAATAGGGAACTACATTGACACTAAGTGTAAGGTGTAATCTTTTCATTTACATGTAAGGATGCATTCTTCCCTCTGGCTACCAGTGCAAGCAGCACTCTAGTCACTTGCATGAAGTTTCTTTCCGCTAATAGGAGATTTATAGAAATAATCAGGGGTGCCTTTATATACTTTATTCTTTATAAAAAAAAAGGTTTTCTTTTAAGATAATTGCATTGTGAAACAAAATTTAAAATTGCATGTACCTTTCCCCTTTATTTCAGCCTGTGGATAGTCAGGATTGTATCTATTACTGATGAAATCACTTAGTCTTCTCTACAGTCCAAGTATTAGACATTATTTCCCTATATTTTATGAATGAAAATATCAGTGTGAAATGTAAATAGTTCTTGGATTTTTAGCTAAGGAAATTTTTTTATAGAAAATATAAACACAGATGAAGCATCAAGTATTCTTTTGTGGTTTGAGGCTTGGCAAAAAAAAGATTGCCTGTATGTCCACATTATTTTTATTATAATAAATTGCTAAGCTTTTGCCAACAAAAAACTGCACGTTAGCACTGGAGGGTTAATTTCTTGGCTACTATACTTTAAAATTAAAAGATCTATATACTAAAAAAACTTAGAGGATGTTTACATTGATATACCATATTATTGATGCTTATAAATTAGACAGGTAGTGAAATATATGAATTTATTCCTTGGAAGGAACTTGATTACATTGAGTTCCAATATGCGGATTATCGATTCACCAATACAGTTATTTCTTCTCCTTTTTAATCAAGTAGGGACTCCTTCCAAGTTATACCAGTACACTAAGCTAAAGACACAAGGCTTTTACATTTATTTTGAAGCTACAGGTTCTCTTTGAGAAGCAAGTAAACTTGTTTAACTGTGAATTGAAAAGGGTTTTAATAATAAATAATAAAAAATACTCTACAGCCTTAAAAACTATAATATATATAATAAAGACTGTACCACTTCAAATCCATAAAATTAGAATTGGATGATTCAGATTGCATGCCAATTACGGCCTGTTTAGAAAATGTGCACATGCAACCTTGGGTAACCCTACTTTGCTGTTCTTTTATGTATTGATAGTACCTAATTGACACAATTCTAAATTTCAGGCCCTTGAATATTGAACTGTGAATCACTCACATTTAGGGCCTTCCCTATACACATACCCTGGTTAAAACCCTGTCTACCAGGAGAAAAATACCTAAGATAAAAAGAGAGTTACTAATGAACATTCACTTAGCGTAGTGAACAAGATAAAAGTAGGTTCATTCTAAGTTTTTGTGATTTTGTATTTGGATGATTTAATGATGCAAAATAAAAGAATGTGGTTAAAAGAAAAACTATAATAATATCAGTGATAGTAACAGGTATAATGTTCTTTTTGTGGAATGATTTTGCTATTATTTTGACAAGCATGAAATGTAGTAAACTCAAAAGTTAGAGAAGGTTCAAGCAATTTCAAGTTACTGGCTGATTTGTTAAATTACTTCTTGTCCTTTACTTTGGCGCCACCTAATGAATATCTGAAGCTTAAAAAAAGATGTTGCTGATATGTATGAAGGTTTCTGCAAACTGATAATGTATATACAGCTATTTTTAAATTTACCTATTAGATTTGTGTATGTATTATTAGGATATGTTGTTTTAAATAATTAATAACATTTATTAAGTTGGTTTCTCATGACAGTTACTATGAAAATGTTCTAAACCCTTTTATACCTGCAAACACCTAAAATATGTCTTTGGTGCACATTGTTATAAGTTTAACAAGCAGTTTTATTCATTAAAAAGAGACTATATCACTAAAATAAAAAGTCTCACCTGTAAACAATAAAATCAAAACATATTATAGGAATAATTTGCTCTACTAAGCTATAAAATTAGCATAATGTAACATATTGTTCAAGACCATCCAAGATTCCAAATGCTAACTGTGCACAGTACCACAAACCCTACCTCATAAGCATCCATCTTCAACTGATACATACCATGCTTGCCCTAAAGGTTTTAATGCTTTTGTGTTTGTTGGTTGAATTCTTTCTTTCTTTTAAATGTAATGAGTTCTGCCCTTTGTGATGTTAACATAAGATGTAGCACATAAATTACCATTTGAGTTCATGATTTTATTCATGGGGAGTGAAGGACAATTAGAACTCGAGTTGTGGAGCTGTGAGGGTCATGGGTGTTTGTGAGTCATGGTTTGGTTCATTATGGGTGGCCATCAGGCAAGTGGAGGGAGCATTTGTGGGTTTCAGGTAATCATCCGAAAACAAATATGGTCAGAAACCATGTTGTAACTAGGTAGCCAGGGCTGTGTTGGGTGTATGCATGAAACAAGGGAGAAATGCAGGTGGCTGTGAGTCCAAAAGTTGTGAGCAGTAAAAAGTTCAATTCAATGTTAGTGGCTGCCAGTCCAGGGGTAATATGGGATCTTGGTACAATTCTAAAGCAAATGATCATGGCTTAAAACGATTTGTCCAGTTAGAAGGTACAAATTGACCAATCATAGGGAGGATGCATGCATGTTACCAAATTTTAGAGCAGTGTCTCTCAACCAGGGTTCCATGGACCCCTAGCGTTTCTCCAGAGGTTACTAAGGGTTCTTTGAGAAATGAGCAATTTGTGATTCTCAATTCAGTTTACCTGATACCAATGATCCTTTTGGCTATCTGTAAGGGTGACCTTCCCAATGGTCAGCAACACTAATCTACTGTTAGCTGTTGATATAGTAATTATATTAGAGGTTCCTTGAACACCTGTTATTTCAAGGTCCCTCTACGTTAAAAGTTTGAGAAATACTGCTTTAGGGTGTAAAAAATGTCTAGAGCCCTGGTTGTGGGGTGACTGTAGATCTGTGGGGCAAGGGATGTGCTGTAATATAAAAATATTTAGGAAGTGCCATGACTGTATACAAATGAAAGTAATCCATAGTAACCACATTTCATTATACTATAGTCAGATCAGCAAACCTACATTACTGCAAGTTTTTCATGCTTGTATTTGTTTTATATTCATTAGTTGAACTTTTATGCACTTATGTAGTAAAAAGAACTTGAGAACCAAACTATAAAAACTAGGTCAAGTACAAAAATCCATAGAGATTCTCTGAAGACACCTCAGTGAGCATGTACACGACTGAAGGCTGCATTTGGAATACTTAAGCATACACATTAAAAAACAATGCTTTTCGGGAATCTTGCCTAAAACAACATATCCGTGCAAAAATCCAAAATGTTTTTTTTGGGATGTCAAATATATGATGCAAATACTGTATGAAATACAACTTATTGATTAAGAATATATGGTCTACTAATCATTTGACAGATCACATAGTATTATATATTTGTAAAACAGTATATATATATATATATATATATTCAGAAAGTGTATTGACTACAAATATCCATGGGGTGTTTAGGGGGCAAGGGAAGGAGTTGGGTATTAAGCATTCACCAGTCTACATAACTGATAGCAAAGGAGAAGGGAATTAAACCAATATAAAATAATCAAATTATTTCACGGGTCATGCTCCAAGTCAAAATCCTTTGATACTGAGATACAACTATACATACAATGGAAAGTAAACCATGCCAAATACAGAGTTCTATATATACACCTTTTGGCGGTATGTGTATTATGTTTAACATTTATGAATGAAAAAAAAATCCTTTGCATATTTGAAGGGAATAAGACGGTCATTCAACATTCTGATGAACACATTTTCCTAAATACACCCAACAATGGACCTGCTTAGTCTGATTCTCTTATGTAGCAGCTTTGTTTTAGAAAGCACATAGTGAAAGCATGGCGCCAAGCACAGCTATGTCTGTTTAACTAGCATCCTGTGAAAACCATTTGACTGAAGAATTATCCAATGTACACACTGAAATAAACACGAACAGAAAAGAGGGACAGATTGCCTTTGATACATCTTTATACAGAAGCTAAACATCTGTTTTAGGGACTTTGCATAAGACTTTTTGTGTAACATGCCACCTGCAGCAGACAAACACCATAGAACACACCCAATGAGTGGGGACAATAATTACTAAACTCCAGATAAACAAAAGGTATTATCTGTCGTCTGTGATCACGGAAAGATGATCTAACCAACTTCCACACATTTTGCCATACTCAGCTTCCAAAAATGATTACTAATAACAATAACAATTTTCTATTGCTACTTTTTATCACCTGCTGTATTTTATCAATCATTGCAGACAACACATAACACACCAGGCGATGGTCTTATTAGACCAGAAATAAGCTTTAATGCAATTCACAAAG
Source organism: Pyxicephalus adspersus (assembly GCF_032062135.1). Classification (NCBI taxonomy): domain Eukaryota; kingdom Metazoa; phylum Chordata; class Amphibia; order Anura; family Pyxicephalidae; genus Pyxicephalus; species Pyxicephalus adspersus. Next base: position 33,296,447 of record NC_092868.1, on the reverse strand, counting down.
AAAATCTCCAAACAGATCTACTTTTTATTTATTCGTGTGTAGTGAAGAGGGTAGTTTTAGTTTTGGATATCATAGTTACCCCCTCAATTTTTATTTATTTAGTTTTGTTTTGCTGTTTTAACATCATTGGATATATTTTACTTTGTTTCTGGTTTTAAAGACACAAAAGAAATAAATCTCCTCTAATTGAAAAAACATTTCTCATTGGTTGAGCTGTAATAGTGGATTTTCAGACCACAAAAGAACTTGTACAGCAACAATATTACCCTTCTATTGGAACATGGTGTCTGTCCTGATAGAACCATTTGGGTCACTACGAAATCTCCATGTTAAAAAACACACATTGTAAAATGCCCTAGGGTTTTGTCAGAGTGCTTATTTATTTTTATAGTTATAATTTTCCTCCCCTCGACCTAACATGTATTGAACAACTCTGGAAGCCTTTGTCATACCTTAACTCTATAAAGCTGATCTATGTGAGTGACATAGACAGTAAACCTGATACATTTCAATCATTCTCACTGAGAACCATACAGAAGACATCTCCAAAAAAATGATGGTGGCTGTGATAACAGCTTACATCTCACCCATTTGCTCACTCAGCTTGGATGGTGGAATCCAAGCAGTCACACAGAGCTGTATTTTTGAGATAACTAACATTTCAATGTTTTGGTAACTGCTGAAGTTGTTAAACAACTTGACAATATCTTGTATCTTTCAGGGACTATTGTTATGATATATCAGAGCTTGCACGTTCAGGGGTTACGTCATCCAATAAATGAAGAGGATAGCCGTCTTCATGGAAGTCCGTCGGAGGTGAACATGGCACCTTTCATGCTTGCATCGATATCGGGACCTGGACCTAAGGATCCTCTGCATACTTGCTGATTATGGCAGAAGCCCACTACCCACCAATGAATTTAGTTCTGCTATATTGGACAAACAGGACATAAATTATAAAAGACATCAATGAATGTACACAGACACACCATACAAAAAAAAGGCTTATTATTTCTGTACACCTGTAGGGCATCATTTCTTATAACCTGACCACTCTGTACACCACATGAATGTTTTACCCTGGAGAGGAAAACCTTTGAACTATGAATGATAATTCTGTAAAGCCGCATACACACTTCCAATTATAGTCGTTGGAAAGGATCTTTCACAATCCTTTCATTACAATAGTTTGTTGTTCAAGGTCCGTGGATCCGCCAGGATGGTCGTTCTTGGACGAGAACCATTGGGCGAGAACCATTGGAAGTGTGTACCTAGCTTTAGACACAAGAGTTAATGAACTGAATGTGGCTATCTCAATCACCCTCAAATAGTTTTTTTTACCATTCCTGCCACTATGACTTCTATTCCAGAGCCCACTTATCTGCTTAACTTTCTCACTTTTATTATCTCCTGTTGTTTTGTTTTTGCTTTTTTTTCTATCCTTAGAAACTGTTGTCTTTTAACATTCTGCTACACTTTTTTGTGTCAGTACAGTACAAATACAAACATTTCGTGGACAGTACTTTACTCGTGTTGTGGCTGATTAACTATTAATTTGCTGTATCCCCAGGGTCTTTAAAGCAGAACTATTGTTCCGCCTTGAAAATCAGTGATCAGACAGACCTTTATTGCAGAAAGGGACAGGTGATAAAACACGATTCTTGCCTGATTGCTGTCTTTTGCTACCGGAAATATGCCAGGTATCCCAGCAGTCATAGAGGATGACTGAATGAACTCCCGCTTCCACGTTATGTCATCCCAACCCAGCCAATCAAGATGACCGAAGATAGGCATCCTTAAAGAGAAGACGAATAAGATAGCAGCACCTACAACAGAATGAAAACAGGTGAGTGAATAAACATTTCTGATCAAGCAGGCATGTTTTTTTTTTTTTTGGAAGGGACCTGCCTGATCTCAATTTTTAAATGTGTTAGCTACACTTCTGTTTTAAAAGGATAAAACACCTCGAAATCTGCATGTATTTTAAAGATGTAATGCATATGTGTATGTATTATTTTGCCTTTTCATACACTTTGAACTCCTGAGTCTGCACACGTTTAGGTATTTAATGAGGTTCCCCATATTATGTAGAATTTATGTAAAAGCAAGGAGGATGTCTCCAAATTTCCACACTTCAGAAGATAAAATTCATTTTAAATAATTTAGCTATATTCTATAAAGGTAATCATTTATTTTTCCTAAAATGAAGAAAATGATTTAGAATATATGTTCCCTTGCTAACATACCCAGACAAGGCACTCTTCTTTTATTATTCGCCATTGTATAAATAGCATTTACCACCATATATATTGAAATGCATTCTATGTTACTTTCACTGTTTTTATCCCTCTTTGTGGTTTTGCCTTGGTTATTGTACTAGTCCTGGTTTAAGTATTAAGCAGGTGATAAAAAGTAAGAACATTGTACTACAAGAAAAGCCTTAACTAAAAAGTAGAGGTGCTTTAACCACAACAAACCTATATTTGCAAATATATCCACAAAACAATAGACAGCAATCCTAGGCAGGTGCAGTCCGAGGGGGACTAAGACCTGAGACTAGAGCCTACACAAAACTTTATTGCTTAAAGGAAGCTGTTTTTATAGTTCAGAATGGGATTTATGATAAACGAGGGGGAAGACAAAGCCAGCACCATTGACACTCTTTTGTCCTGTTTCAATACAAGTTTTGTTTTGTTGTAACTTGTCCCATGTCACAATGAATCCAGTGAAAGCTTTATTTGTTTAAGTAACAATTACACATCACTTTATAGACATTGTCGAAAGGCCACACTTTCTAACCAATTGTATCATTGTTATTTACATCCTGAATAGTATTTTTTTACTTTTAATAAACTAGAAATACCCAAATCACCTAGAAAATGTGTACGCTAGGCCTTTTCCCTTTTTTTGGTTCTCTCTCTTCGTGTTTTTTTTTCATTATTACGATCAATACTGTGATAGATTTGAATTGATTCTTGCAATTGACTTTGAGTATCTTATGTAAATGGAATTGTTTTAATTGATTTTTGACTGGTTCTTATTAAGTATGGCCAGGTTAGGTACTGTATGTGAAGTGATAAATGTATGGAGTGATATTTGTACATTTTGTAAAAGTTTTCATCTTCTTTTATGATTGCTGAGGCAAAATTTACTTGGAAAATTGTGTGCTACTTGTATTTTTTAATTTGGTGTGTGTTTTTAAAATAATTTCAGAAAGTTTTGAGTTTGAGTGATACCCTTGAATTTCACATTCAACCTATTTAGTGTTCTTTTGTATGTTTTACCCTTTTTCTTATTATGTGTTTAAAGTCACTTTACATTCTTTAATTTTATTTTTTCATTAAAAAAAACTGTAAAATAATGTGGATTATGAGAGGTTTTTTAAACAAGTTCAGGGAAACATATTAACACAATTCAATGTTAGGTTTAGCATACCCTTTAACCTTTAAAATACTTCCTCAATAAACACATTTTGGACTCTTACCCTGGGTATAACCTTTATAATAAATAATAAGAAGATAATAAGATTTAAAATCTATTGACATTTTCTCCCTTTTTCCTAAATGAAAGTTTTCTGCCAGTCTGTACTTGATGACTATTGAAACTCAGCAGCCTGCAGTGATGTATGTAGGTTCAGCTCTCCTGCTGAGATGGACAGAATCTAACAGAGATCCCTAAGACTGATATATTCCATAAGGTTTACCTTACACAGGTTGCTCATTGATGGTGGTGAAATTCCTAATTTTAGGTCCTAATATTAGACCTTGAGCCCAAACAATATACCCAAACTTCCTATCATACTGGCAGCATATTACCAGACAGGCAGAGAATGGAACTCTACAACAGCAACACAAACAGATGTAAAATGTTCATCCTTAGCAAAGTAGGTAAGGCTAGAACCTCAGATGGTTTTACTGACTAATCCAGCCAAATGAACTGAAAACAGCAATGAGCAATGTCATTGTTTTTGCCAAAAGTCCCTTTGCAAGGGTGGATACCTGCCCTGCGGCATGTCCTCTGGTTTACTTTTTATAGCAAAATAAAAATAAAAAAATAAATAAATATATATATATATATATATATATATATATATATATATATATACAAATGTTTTAAGTGATTTCATATCATGTCATAATCATTCTTTACAATTCTTTTTATGTTCTTTCAGCCCTGATGGAGGGTGAGTTTTCTGTCGCCTGAAAAATGTTGGCTGTCTCATTTTAATATTAAAATAATAAGACTTTTTTGCACTATCTGCAAAAAACATGTGAGGATATATACAGAGCTGCCTCAGCAAGACCTTTGCACCTAAAGAATGTAAACACCTCATGATCAAAGGGTAGATCTCGGCCCATTTGTGTTCCAGGTGCCTCTTTCAAAATTCTTTGGTTAGCAAAAAAAGTGCCCTTAGGTATACTTTAACTAATATATACCTTTTGAGAACAGTTTGCCGAAGGTCTTTTTTGTTCCAGCATGACTGCGCAGCTGTGTAAATTGGCCCCTGAATTACAGAAGTTTTGCATACTTTTTGAACACTGGGGAGGAGCCACTGTGTGGAGTGGCAGAGGGTACTGAGTACTGGATCTGATTTGCTGATCATGGTTGTAGCAAACCTATGTTAATTCTAACTATTATCTATATTACCTTCATGAACCTGTCAAAAAACATTACCTATGCAGGAAATTTGAAGACAGGTTTACTGAAAACTAAATTTCATCCATACCAGGGTAAAAAGGAAGTGGTAAATAGGTTCTTTAGTGCCATTCCTAGTGCGAGATTTTTGCACCACAATAAGTATCCGCCATATTGTCTTCTTACTCTTTTACATGTACTTATCTCTTTCGAATATTAGTGTTTTATAACAGTTTCCTCTAGTTACCGGTATAATTTTCTACTGTATCCTAAGCATCCTGTTCCAGGATCTCCTTTCTACTCACTGTTTTGGTGGGGCAGTTTGGCTACTTATCTGAAAGGGAGAGGGCTATGTAACTAGCTTTTATTACTAACTGCTATGTAACTAACTGTTTTTGTCAAAGCATAGAATTATTTGTCATTTTCCTACAATTGCTTCCCTCTGTCACATGTTTTCAGTGGAAACCATCAGAAATTGTTGCAATGCTCATTGTCCCACCTACACGTATTATGTTGGCGCTATATGAATCCTGTTTATTAATATTAATAATAATATTATTATTAATAATAATAATAACAATAATTGTAGAGGTATGTTCTGCTATTGCCACTTTAAGCAAGCCAGATCTGTAAAATTCTGTGCAGCGACATTTGGAGCACATTCATTTGGACAAGAAATAGCTGCATATTCTAGATCAATCGTGCTCAAACAGGGTTCCATGAAACCCTTGGAGAAAAAGAATGTCAATGGTCCTCCAGAGCTTTGGTTGTGGCCATATGATCTCCTATTTGAGAATGCCTGCATATTTCTGGGGCATATGTCACATTAAAGAACCAGTGACAAACATTATGTAAGATGCAATACTCCATAAACCCCCTAATAATTAGTAGATGTTCCCCTAGACCTAAAAATAATTTCAAGGGTTTCAGAAAAAATTCTGCTATCCTTCAAATAAATGTGTTCTGTTTTGTGACAAAAATATATTTCTCCATAATAAGGATCGAGCAATTGTGACTAAGGGTAATAAATTATATCTGCCAACTGTTACAAACTTGTTGACAAAATATATTTAGCAACGGTGATAAGACAGGAAAATGATGAATGTTTTGCATTAATATGAGATTTTTGTGGTCCTGTAACTTTATGCTACCTTTCTGTTAATATGGAGGATCATTTCAATTAATAATTCATCCTCCTCCATGAGTTAATTTATAACCTTATCTCCTGCTATGAGTTCCCGAGAAACTTAGGTGTAATTATGGCAATACAAGTACAGCTGGCTGGGTGACAGATATTGTCTAACTTCACTGTGAACCTAATGTAAGCAAAGTGCCAAGAAACAGGAAACGGCATTGTCCAGAATATAAGAAATATGTATTCAAATTGTGTAAAGGCATTGGGGTATGTGTATACATAGCTGTTAGGGTTGAAGTCCATCACTAAGCGCATGGCACAGACATGGACCGGACAACAAAGAGCTGCCGATATATTACAGTGATAAGAACTTTGAATTCTAAAGGAGAATGGTGCCATAAATACTGTGCCAAGGGAAAGTATGTTTAACCAAGCACCACACTGGCTAATCCACACTGGCCTTACAGGTAGTAGCTGCTGGCCTAATTAATGGAAAAAAGAGTAACTCCATTGTAAGTCTACACCTATGTTTTTTTTGTTCATGTCTCTTGTTCATGCAGTATTTTTTATTTTAGAGTTCCAGGTTCCTATTCCATTATTCCACCAAGCAGGGAAAAAAGCATATTCCAGCACATTTCTGAAACTAAAATCTTTCAGCTCATTTCATAAAAATATCTTTTTCATGTTATGTACAATACCACCATATGTTTTATCCCTTATCCTAATGCTCACAACAGTGTGCCATTTCTGAAATATCAGTGTTGTCTGTTCTTACCCCGTCACCCATACTGTATTGCAGAACACCCCTCTTTTTATTTTCCCAGCACATGTAGACAAAGGTTTATTTTAATCATGTATACATTTTCTTACTTTTGCTTAACTCATTATTTCTGCTGCAAAAAAGTATCCACTTTCTTTAATTGAATAATGTTTTCCAAGGTTAGTTGGGAAATTTCCACTTTTTAGTTTCTGATTTTACCCCTGTGTTCTTGATCCCACTATTTAAACAAAACACTGTCTTGTGAACCTTTTTATTTAAAGGTTCAAATCATGTCTATACAGCAAATTATAGGAAAATTGATAAAACATGGGAATTAGCAAGGATTACTGAATCCCTTAAGAACAATAAAGATTTGATTAAAACTTCATGTGTAACTAGATTACAAATATATAAATAAATAGAAGTAGCGAAAATCTAAATGAAATGTTAGTACATGCTAGAAGTTTTCCAAAAGCGAATTAGGATGTGGAAATGCTGATGACTGACAAAGATTATGCGTAAGTAAGTGGGTATGTCAGAATTCTGGCTCAGTGCACGGTCTGATAGGATGAAACATTTGGAAGGCTAGTGTGTGCTCAGGGGATAAAAATTAGCAGGAGTAATGTCTGTAAAATCCAATATAAAGCACATTTGTAACCACTTTGGTAAAGTTATCTAATGTCCAGTTAAGTTGTGAAATGTAGTTATTAACTTTGAAATCCAAGGCTGTGTGGTTCATTTATCAAAGAAATTGATCTCAGTGTCTCCTGGTTACTGGCACCTTACCAGCCACTTGCACCCCAAAGATAGTTAAAGTGTTGCAGATGTGCCTGCAGTAAGCAGAGAATGGTACTGAAGTCCCCACTGCTGCCCCATTCATTCTCCATTGGGCAGCCTCAGGTAGATGCTACATGCAACATCCCCCCAAAGCAAGTGTTTACTGGGGCGAGGAAGTGATAACCACACTGAAAACTCATTGCCAGTCTGAACATCAATACAGCATCATTACATTTACATACCATGTAGAACAGGGGTGCCCAACATGTGGATCGTAAAGGCAACACAAGAAGATTGCGGAGCCCTGCCTTTCAAAATAAACTCTACCGCGCACAGGAGTTATTAAGTCCAAATACCGTTGTTGGTAGATCATTTTTAATTGGTCATTTTAAAAGTAGCTCGCAAGCAAAAAAAGCGTGGGCACCCCTTATGTAGAAGGTAATAATGAGTGGGTAGAGTATGGTATCTTAAATTCTTTCTGAAATCAATGACCCTTTTACAACTCTGAAGCCTGATAGATAGAAGAGTTAAACAGAAATAGTTAGCAAAAGTAAAAAATTAACATGCAGTTCCAGCTCTGAATAAATAAAAATATCTGAGAAGGCTGGGGCAGCATGGAGTTTATACATACATGTGCTCTACATACTCTGCAAATGCCAGGAATTACTTAACTTGTGCATGCATGCCTGTTTTGTCAGTCCTGCCGGGTCAATCAAGATGGCCAAAGACCAGACCCTGAGGAAGATCGGGTGTAGACGCCCAGAAAGAATGGCCAGTAAATGCAATGTTTCCTGATGCATGGATGTAATGTGATTTGCGGAGTTCTTTGCTTTAAAAGCTGGGATGGAGTTTTTTTTAATTAAATCCTACATCTGATAAGAATTTTAGCAGTACCTCTATTTATAACTGACCTTATGTTATCTTTTTGTTGAAATCCACTTAATCAATCCAAATCACATACTTGGAGAACATTATCAAATCCTGAAAATTGCCTGCAGCGTAATCAGATTCCTGTTTTCACATTTAGTGATAAGGTATCCTTTTAAAAAATATTTCTTATGAGATTGTAGGTCAGTCTAGTTTTGCATCTAAAATAAATTACTCAATGCAAATGTTATGTGTCAGATGAACAATATTCATGTCATATGCGTTAATTGAATAAAAGCTTTATCAATCATCATACTAAGGCTATGTACACACATTAGATCTTTGTTGTTGGAAAGGATCTTTTAAGCTACATACACACGTGCAATATTCTTTAACGATCCTTTCCAACGACTAAGCACTGCACGATGCATGAACGAGTGCTGTACATACAGCAACGTTCTGCTCTATGGAGAGGGGAGGGGAGAACGACTGAGCGGCACCCTGCTGCACGCTCTTCCCCTTCCCTTCCATTACGATCATTCGTCGTCCATTATCCATGGATCCGCCAGGACGATCGTTCGGATGATGGACCACGGACGCTGTACACACGCCAGATTCTCGTCTGATATCGGCCCTGAGCCGATTATAGGACAAGAACCAATGGACATGTGTACATAGCCTTACGATCTTTTTTAACGACAAAAGACTGAAAGATGCATGAACGAGTGTGGCCATACAGTGCCATTCTGTTCTATAGAGAGGAGAACTCGGAGAACAAGCGAGCGGCACCCCACTGCGCTCTCTCCCCTTCACTTTTATTATGATCATTATTCGTTAATGGATTGGCCAGGATGGACCCATAAATGACATTGGACGAGCTCTGTACGCACATCACATTCCTGTCTGATACCAGCCCTGAGGCGATAATCCTACGAGAATCATCCAAAGTTTGTATGTAGCCTTACTTTTTTGGTTGAAGCAATGTGGTGTAGATGCAGATAAGTTTGTACCGGCCCCAGAATATTGGTGTGTTGCTTTTTCACAATTTGCTATGGCATCTATTGATAGTTAATGAATGAGAGAATATTTTAAGGATTACCTATGCTCCCCTGCAAGCAGATACTGCTGTAAAAATTTTACTCAATCATTCGGTAATTAGAATTTTTTTATTAGTACTGGACACCGGGTAATGAAAGAAGCCTGGTCCCGATCCTAATAATTGTTCCAGCCATTCAATAATTACTGTTGAACTTTGGATATGGATTACTGAAATTCCATATTTTTCATCCCAGTCTAGATCTTGAATTTGGTACTTTGACTGGTATTAAAGCTGCCTTTTGTGATGTGGAGTTAATTTACTAATTTAAGGTATAGAGACACTTAGGAAAGTGAATATTCCCCTAAGTGCCTCCATATGCATTAGTTAACTTCATGGTGCAGATTTAATAATAAGTGGCAATAAAACACATTACCACTTCTCTGTTCTCCATTTTTTAATAATCTAATTGCCACTTCTGTAATGCTAGATGACAGTAAAGGAACTGATAGCCCTGTTTTTTTAACAATCATGGCAGTGTGCATAGCATATTTTATTGACATTCATTTAAATAGCACCCCATTGCAGCACACTGCAGTGAATGGGCTCACATTGTACGGTTGCATGGCATAGTGTCAAAAAAGTGTAGTATGCAGCATGTTGTTTCTTAACTAGCATAATGTACATTCATGCATTAACACGACACATGTGCAAATCAGCCTTAATTCTTCAATCTTCAAAATAACTTCCAGCATTTCCTAGGAACTAACTGTTCACAAATTAGGTTATTTTGAAGGAGTCTATGCCTTCCTAAATATACATAGTGTAATTGCACCCTCTTGTGGCATGCTAGAAGCACACTGCATCATAACAAATCATTACACTTATTAATATTATTGTTATGATTATTATTACTAATATTAAACAGGATTTATATAGCGCCAACATATTATGCAGAGCTGTACATTAAATAGAGGTTGCAAATAACAGATGAATACAGATAGTGACACAGGAGGAGGGGACCCTGCCCCAAAGAGCTTACACATAGCTATCTGATCATTAAAACCTAAAAAATCTGGTTGATATGATTTATGAAACTCTGATATTCATAAGCCCCACTAAATTGTTTAAAGTCTTTTACGGGCACAGAGACCCATTGCAAAAAATTTTTTATGATGTTTTATAATACTGCACAAAAATGTGATGTGACAAGAAATGAATCAAATAATCCCTGGAACCGTCTACAAACACAAGGATGATTTTCATGAGAAGCATTTTAAATACTTTTGTCATTGGATATAGCTGTCTTTATGAATTAAATGGCACCCACATCTATTGTCGTAGTGTGATTCAAGATGTGTGCCAGTGACTTGTGTGTCACAGTTTCTCCCAAAATTGATTTCCTCATAGAACACAACAGTGACATGGGTTCAAAGAAATTCTGGGGGATCATGGGCATCTCACACCACCTGTATTTCTGAATGCTGAAAAGTCTTATTTCCTTTGGTGCGTCCCATTATTGTAAATGTTTTCATGTGGAAATATACACATTAATGCCATACACAGAAATGCACATTAATGCGCTTGATTGCTATTGATTTTTAATGGCACCCCAAATGCACCTAAGTAACATACTACATCATGTGGCTGTATTTTTCTATGTGGTGCACTTTAAACATAAAGCATGCACTACTTGTGTGAAATTTGCTACGTTGGAATGTTATGCATAATATTGGACAATGTGTGTCGGTGTGTAAGAAAACTCACAAAAAACTTAATTAGGAGTAAATCCCTACAGAAGTTGCAGCCCTAAAACAGAGCGGAGTTATAAAACACATAGCCCCCAAAGGTAAAGGTATGATGGTTCCACTACAGCAGCAAACTCCCACTGACATTTAGGCAATATCCAGGTTGCTTGTAGGCCATGTTCAGACTGGCCATAAGGTTGCTGTGCAAATACCACTCATGCCAGTGAAGCACTGCCTCGGGGGAGACGGTTGATGTATGTGAATGAGGACTTCAGTGAGCAGTACCAGTACTAGTACCTAAATAATTGATGATGATTCCCTGACTGATAATAGGGGTGTATAAGGATATTTTGGGCATTCCATTTGGGGTCTGTAGTCAAAAACACTTGAACACCCGGACCACAGATAGCAGGAAAAACTGATAGATCTTCTAGCAGTTCCTAGTTATATCAAACACTGAAGCAAATAAAAAGCTCTTGTTTCGAGTCATGTTCAACTTCAGTTCCCTTCAATACTGAAAGCAATGGCCAAAGCTAGGTACTGTTTTTAGTTTTCTTGGTTTACTGTTGAGAAGGGATGAGCAAAATTAAGAGTTTCCTGAACTATCAGCCAATATATATAATATAATATGTATTTAGTGCTGACAAGGTCTTCATGAGGTGAATGTAGCTTGTACATTTCACTTCTATTTATTGAGGTAAAATGAAACAGTTAATATTTGGCAAATTTCTTTCAACACATGTCCAAATCATATAAAACCTGTTCCATGCGGCTGTTCTTTATTTAATGGAAGCATTTCAAGAATGCAGGAATTCTTATCTAAGATCTTCTTAGGAGGTGAAGAGGCAGTCAGGTATTTCAGCACAGACTATGTCTGCCAACTCAATCCAAATGTACCCAAAGTGCCATGTTTGTTTGCAGAAGTTAATACATAGCCTTTTAGAAAAAGACAGGTTAACGTTGGCTTTATTTTAATAAAATAGAATTCCAGGGCAAACATTTACCCTATGGTGGTTCCTCTGAAATTCATAGGGTAAATATTTTTTTTGTCTGGGGTTAGAGGAATATTCACCTGCCAAGCAGCCGGGACATGCTCTCCACCTTTTACTGCAGAGTGGGGTCCTCTACATAAATAAACATTTGTTTTTCCCTGGAACTCTGCTTTAAGTTTGATAGAAAACCCATATTAACACCGCTTAACTTTAATTCAAACAAAAACTATGAATGGAAAATGCTATCCTTAGACATATCTTTAATACCTGTTTTCAAAATGGACCCAAAAGTAGTTAGGGTTTTACAAAAATGTGAAAAAAAAATGTGATCAGGCAGGCAATATCCCTTCTTAATAATGTTACTGACCTACTCCCAATTTTTTAAATACACTAACCTGTCCCAGTTCATTCAGTTCTGGAAGCCCTGGGACTTTAAGGAAGGTAGTGAACAGGCAGGTAAGTATGTTTTATTGCAGAAAGGGCTTTACCTGTCTCTTTCTGCAAAAAAGAACTAAAGTTCTGCTTTATTAAAGTTGGGGAATTATAAACCCCATGAGTTTATCCTCTATCCTGTAAATACAGAAAGAAGTAAGAGGCTATCACACCAAAAGTAGGGAAAATACCTCCATAGATAACTGTCAGCTGAACAATCGTCCATTTCATTCCTGTTCTGATGACAAATTGAAATTACAATTGAAGTTAGATTTTAAGGGCAGCGATTGTGACCACCAGCACACTGGAGAATATTAATTTACCCAGGAGTGACAGTGACAGCAGTAATCAGAGGGTCTAAGCCTTTTTAACTACACAAAACTGGAAAAAAAAGTCTGGGTTTATGTATACCTAATGCTAAACTACAGTTTCCATTTAGTCTTGCGCAGTTCTACAGGTTCCTCTTCCAGATTGAAATTACTCACACCAGTTTTACTGCACACAGCTTCTCACAACATACATTAGAAGCTGCAGCAGGTCTCATTTCCTGCCTGAAAGACACACAATACAAATGGTTTAAAATAAAAATACAAATATTAAAAAAACACACCCAGCATCCTCCCTAGCATGATTCTCTGTGGACCATTTCTTTCATTCATTTCATTTCAGGTAATTCAATCACTGATGCTCAGCATTCCATGGGCATTACCTAAGGCAGTGTTTCTCAACCAGGGTTCCATCATGAGGTTGGGTTCCTTAGGGTTCCTAAAAAGGTTGCTAGGGGTTCCTGGAGCAATAAGCAATCTGTGCCTCTTAGTTGAGTTACCATTGACATAAATGATCTTTTTTGGCTATCTGTAAGAATTAAATTCTTCACAATGGCCAACAACATGAGGCATTCTACCCACTAACCACCACACTAATGTACTGTGAGTTGTGGATATAGTAAATATGATAGGGGTTTCCTAAAGACCTGAAAGTTACTTCAAGGGTTCCCCAATGTTAAAAAGGTCACTGAAACACGGTCCGAAGGCAAATTGCATAACACCTAGAAATATCCACTCCTGCAGACTGCCATCCATCAAGGCATTTGGAGATTTGCATAACCAAGAGCCAGCCCACTGCTTGTCTCAGATACCGAGACAGGGTTCTGTAATGCTTATAAAACCCCATATACAGCACTCTGCATGCCCCTGCCACCAGCCATGATCTGCCCACATCACATAGAGACTCAATGTTGACATCACAGGATCAATAAATTATTGAGTGTAGAGGAATGGAACTGAAGCATTCCATTGGCATGCTGATAATGGTGTAAATGGCAAACCAGGGAGGCAAAATATAAGCAGAATATATTTCAGCTTTTTTAGAGCTTCAGGCGCTGCACATTTTTATAAACTATTGCCAGATTTCTCCATTCTTTAGTTCTTTCCTTTCTGTTGATTAGAAGGAATTTCATTCTTGCATCATTAGTACATAGCAATGCGTTTTATTTATTTTTAACAGAATATAATTCTTCTGTACATTTTTTTGGACCTAGGAGGGGTCACTACAAGTCCAAAGGGGCACCTTATACTTATTATCAATATCCTATATAAACATTCGAGGAAGCAAACGTGAAATAGCCAAGAAAATGAAAGGTCTTTTGTTTGTTCTGTATTTGTTTTTCATGTAAATATCTCTTCGTTTTTTACAGGAATGAGTCTGTTTTAGTGGGTCCAGGTAAATCCTTACTGATGTTGTCTTATATTAATACGTTGCAATTATATTAGCAACATTCTTTGATGAAGTATCAATCACTGCCATTAAAATCACATTGACCTGGAAGATTCTTCATCGGAGAATGTTTGGTGAATGTTAGATGCACCTCCATTATTTGTGAACTGCAGGTTTTGCAGATTAATAAATTGTCAATTTTCGTAATAGCTGTTTTAATATTTTGTTTCAGGTTATCGTGTTCTAAAGTTTTTTTTGACAACTACGTTTATCCAAGAAATGTGGTGTACAAAGAGAAACTGTAATGAATCTCACACACGTTAGATGAGTGTCACTTGAAGCGAATGATTGTGATTGTCTCGGGCTAAAATCCAGCATTTGTACAGCTGGATCATTTATCAATCCGTCCTGGCGGATCAATTAAAAATATAGAGAAGGGACAACCCCTGTACATTCCTATGGAATACAGTGGGGCAGAGTGCTATTCATTCATCCTACCCTCTCCATAGAACAGAACGGGACTATGTGTGCAACGCTTGTTAGTTTTCCTGTCATTGGAAACAATTACAAAAGATTGTTTCCAGAGAAAGAAATCTGATGTCTGTACAGGGCTCATTAGCGTTTCATTTCCAAAGTGTATGTAAATTACATGCCTGATTAGGATAGTAGATAGTAAGCTCCTGGCAACCACTGACATTGTTGTATTACCTTGCAATGTGTTGTACAATATGATAGTGATGTATTTAGGAAATAAACAGAAACATTATGCAGCAAACAATGTGGTTGTGTTGGGGTTGCAGCATGGTTCCTGGAAGCTACATGTTGCTTCTGCTTGTATAGTTACTACAAATATAATGATTCTGGTAATGGGTGACTACAACCTAAAGTGTAGAAGAAAAATAAAAGTCCTTTATTATCATTATTTCCTTTCTCACTTTTTTTTTTTGTGTATAAACACTTTATAAAAGTTTAGACTGTAGTTAAAATTCTCTAATGAAACATGTGTTCTAATAGGTCACTAGAGTTTGCTTTTTATTTGAGAGAAAACTAATTTTATATGTTGATATCAATAAACTTTTTTCCAACCTAAAAAGTTGTGCACAAGAGGAATGCTTTAAGTCTTTACTTGCCTGAAGCAACACTTGGCCAAAGGAAACAATGGGCCTAATAAGGTGTGGCCACATACCAAAAAACCTAATAAAAATCTACTATTGCTCAGGATTGACATTGCATCTTACATGACACAGAATTGATGCTGAACTGATTTTTAGTTTCTTTAAAATGTACACTAGCATGGTCTAGCATATTTGAAGGACAGATAATAAACTGATATTTAATTCATCAGATTTTTAAGAAATCTATTCCAAGTTTGCAGGATCACCCAGGTTCACCCATGATAGTCTATCTTCTCCATTTTCTGAGCATTTTATTAAATCAGGCCCATTGTATGCATTTCTCAAACAGAACATGAGTCTGACCTCTGCTGAGTGTGTGTGTGGCTGCCATCTGGTGGTAAGTTGGCAGTAATGCTTTTAATCTTGAAGGGTCATGTAAAAATTCCACAATTAGTTTAATTATTTTCTTTAAAATATAATGCAAATATTTATTTGTTTATCTTTAGTTAGGTATCAATAATGTATAGAACTAATTATATTATCTTCTGATGGCACTTTTTTCAGGAGTGGGCAGGTGTGACCACTCTTTTTCTTACAAAGTTATTGGTGCTTCGCGGCTGTGGCCGGTCTGCCCACCATGGACCCGCTGGGGAGGGGCAGAACCAGCCAGAGCTGCTGACCATGTCCCCCTTATGGATCGCAGCACATCACAACACACATCGATGTGTCTCTGGGTTACCTGTCATCAACAAGGACTTTTTGCTTTGTCTGGGTGTTGACAACCACAACCCAGCACTTTATAATTGGACTACATCTAAATCCTACTGCTTTTAGAATGGGTGTGTGTGGGGGGGGGGGGGGGGTTTCATACTTGTACATTATGGCACACCTTTCCTCCATTTTGCTCTGTTCCAGCAATGTGGTCTCCATTTTTTACTATTCTCCTTTGCTTTGTTGCTGCCACTGACATTGTCTGCTGATCCTCTTCTTCTTTAGGTCCATAAACTTCCTCATCTGCCATTAGTTGGACTGCTTATGTACCTGCTGCCCATGGTGACTGGAGATACGTCATCTCATTCCATGAGCCAGGAGTGCATGTCCCCTACAGGTGAGTGCACCCTATACACGTCCCCTACCCAGAAGTGTACCATATAAATGTCCCCCACACAGGAGTGCACCCTAAACACGTCCCCCACACAGAAATGCACCCTATACACATCCCCTACACAGAAGTGTACCATATCCATGTCCCCTACACAAGAGTGAACCCTATATACATCCCCCACACAGGCGTGCACCCTATACACGTCCCCTACACAGAAGTGCACCATATACATGTCTCCTACACAAGAGTGCACCCTATACACATCCCCCACACAGGAGTGCACCCTATACATGTCCCCTACACAAGAGTGAACCCTATACACATCCCCTACACAGGCGTGCACCCTATACACATCCCCTACACAAGAGTGCACCCTATACATGTCCCCCACATGCGAATGCACCCTTTACATGTCTCCTACACAGGAGTGAACCCTATGCACGTCCCCTACACAGACGTGCACCCCATACACGTCCCCTACACAGGAGTGGACCCTATACATGTTCCCTACACAGGAGTGCACCCTAAACATGTCCCCTACACAGGAGTGCACCCTATTCATGTCCCCTACACAGGAGTGCACCCTTTGCACATCCCCTACACAGAAGTGCACCCTATACATGTCCCCTACACAGGAGTGCACCCTATACATGTCCCCTACACAGATGTGCACCCGATACGCATCTCCTACACAGAAATGCACCCTATACATATCCCCTACAGAGAAGTGCAGCCTATACATGTCCCCTACACAGAGGTGCACCCTTTACATGTCCCCTACGCAGAAGTGCACCCTATACATGTCCCCTACACAGAAGTGCACCCTATACACGTCTCCTACACAGGAGTGCACTTTATGCATGTCCCCTACACAGGAGTGTACTCTATACTTGCCCCCTACACAAGAGTGCACCCTATACATGTCCTGTACACAGGAGTGCACCCTATACATGTCCCCTACACAGGAGTACACCCAATACATGTCCCTACACAGAAGTGTGCCATATACTTGTCCCCTACACAGAGGTGCACCTATACGCATCCCGTACACAGGAGTGCAGCCTATACTTGTCTCCTATGCAGGACTGTACCCTATACATTTCCCCTACACAGAAGTGTACCCTATACACGTCTCCTGCATAGAAGTGCACCCTATACATGTTTCCTACACAGGAGTGCACCCTAAACATGTCCCCTACAAAGGAGTGCACCCTATACATGTCCCCTACACAGGAGTGCACCCAGTATATGTTCCCTACAGGGAAGTGCAGCCTATACATGTCCCCTACACAGAGGTGCACCCTTTACATGTCCCCTACGCAGAAGTGCACCCTATACATATACCCTACACAGAGGTGCACCCTATATGCGTATCCTACACAGAAGTGCACCCTATACACGTCTTCTATGCAGGAGTGCACCCTATACATTTCCCCTACACAGAAGTGCACCCTATACGAGTCTCCTGCATAGAAGTGCACCCTATACATGTCTCCTACATAAAAGTGCAGGGGTTAAAACAAGTGTAAATTTAGTACAAATATCGGTTTAATAAGGTTTCACTCAATTAATTTTAACTCGTGCCTTGGACAGCATGGTGGCTCAGTGGTTAGCACTCTGGCCTTTGCATCGCTAAGTCCCAGGTTTGAATTACAGCCAGGACACTATCTGCATGGAGTTTGTGTATTCTCCCCGTGTTGGTGTGGGTTTCCTCCCAAAAACATGCATTTCATTTAATTGGCTTGCCTGCCAAAAAAAGCTGACCTTAGACCTTGTTGTAATGACATATGACTATTGGAGAGACATTAGATTGTCAGCCCCTTTGAGGGACAGTTAGTGACACTACTATGGACTTTGTACAGCGCTGCGTAATATGTCAGCACTATATAAATATTGTGTAATAATAACTCAGTAAAGGGGCCACGACCTCAGCTGTCAATAAAAACAACTTTCCCTGTTATCACCAGTCATAGATGTCCTTACTAAATAGTTGGCTGTATACGAAATTGTTTACAAGCCACACTTTAAACTGAATTTATTACTTTATGTTATATAATAAGCTGTTACAGAAATGATTCAGGTAAAACTAAACATAAAAAATGAAGAGGCTCAGTCTGGTTCCAATTCCTTCGTAATATACATGTGAATTATAATCTTCTTTCTGCTCTCTTCAAAACTTAATTTTACCTCAGGGCATCCCAGCTGTCCCCAAATTACAGCCTAGAGCAATCAGATATAACAAAGTCCTAATTAAACAATTAGTTAATTGTAGGTCTCTCTGATGAATGAAGTTAAATACACAGACACACATTCATATAAACCCATGAATAGGTAAATCTGTGTAAACAGAATATTGCTTGAAGCTTGCGAATATTGCTTGAAGTTCAGAGTTTGTGAATCTTACTGAGATCTATGATGGGCAAATGTTATTTAAATCTGTCCATTTGTTGGGTTTATAGGCAATCCATTGTCTAACAAAAGGCATTGGAGGCCATGAAATGCCATGAAATGCATGTACTAATGCCAAAATTATTTTAAAAAAGTATTCCAACCTTCACCTTATTGTCATTTGTTCCAATGTCACCCACCTGACCAGGCCGAAGGCTATGCACAGCATTATAGGTTGTTTCTTATGTCTTTAAGTTTTTAGGTTTCCCTGTACAACTTGGGAATTCATTTAAAACCTTTCGTAGTGGCAAACCCAAACTTTATCCACATGCAGGAGGTTAGCTTTAAAAAGAGAGCTCTAATGGATTTCCTCCTAGCTATTTATCACACATTTCTATAATAACATTAATATATTGTATTTATATAGCGTTGAGATATTATGCAGCACTTTACAAAGTCCATAGTCATGTCACCAACTGACCCTTGGAAGGATTCACAATATAATTGTCCCTACCACAGTCATATGTCATTAACACAGATTTTTTTGTGGGGAAGCCAACTGCATGTCTTCAGGATGTGGGAAGAAACAGGGGTGCCTGTAGTTAACTCGTGCAAAAAAGGACAGAACCTAAGTGTTCTAACCAGGCAAAGGCAAAGGCGACAGTGCTAGCCACTGACACAACTGTGCTGCTACTCCAATATAAGTCAACCTTCCAGTTAGAGGTTATGGGTTCTCTTTTAGTTTAGTCTGTTCAAACACAGATTCCTCTGTCTGTTGATAGCCACTCGCTGTCTCTTAGATCATACAATGGTCTGATATGGCCTCTATCATGCTTTAGGTACAATAGGGCCTGAACATGCTTGTCTACCTTCCTCGAAGAAGTGCTTCTTCGAGGAAGCTAGCTAGCAACAATGACTTACAGGGTGCAGGTTTTACCATTTGTTGACAAAACCTACCTGTCTTTATTAAGAGACCTACATTTGGTAAATGTCCTAAACTCTCAGGTACCCTTTCTCTGCCAAAACTGTCTCTTCCAGTTGCACTTACCATATATATATATATATATATATATATATATATATGTATGTATATATATTCTTCCTGCTATACCACTTTGACATGCTCTTAAACCAATTGACTTAAACCAATGACATTAATTATTCATTTTCATGCTTCATGTGAAATTGCATTTAGAAAAGTAATATTTTACATTAATGGACAGGTGGGATAGCTTGGAAAACATAGAAAAAGACCTCACTACAGGTATCCTCAAAAGATTTAATAGAATGGAGGGTTTGATTTGCAAGATCTGGGAATTTTTACGCAATAAATTAGGGGAAATCTATTCTCATTATCCAATCATGTGAAAAGCAAATTAGTGTTTATTTATTTCATCCGTACATGGTTGAGTATTCAGTGTTACAATTTAATGAGTTAAGGTTCTTCTTTACAAGTCCTTTTCAAACTGAGCCTCAATGTGTTATTCAATGTATTAGAATTAACCGCAATCTGAAAGATTGTCCTGTACTGGTGCCTGCAGGAAGTTCAGCTGGGGAAGGGCCTTTTTAAGGTGTTTTAAACTTATTCATTCCAATGGTATTAGTTTTATGCAAGCAGCTCAAATCAGCTTACAAAATACACTAGTCTTAACAAAGCCTAGGAGTAGCAACTTCAAATAGAGTTATGTTAGCCACACCTGAAAGTGAGATGTCACATAAATTTTACTCTGAAGGCATAAATGTTTTTACTGATAACCTTCTTTTACAGGTTATCACAAAGGTGCAAGGATAATTGGCAGTAATTACAAGCAGAGGTTTTTGAAAATGTTGCTACGAGCATATATCATGTGAGTCTTTTTTGCCAGAGGCACAATACGTTCAGCAAGCCTAATCATGAATTGAATGGGATTCAATTAAGATAGACATAGAACAATAGCTAAATGCTGTTTTTATTTACATTAGAAATCATTAGAAACTACTTGTAAAACCTTCTACTTTTTATACCTGGCTTATGTTCCACTTACAAGCTTGACTGAACCCCTATATTATATAACTCTGGGGCAGCTTGTATTGGTCTGTCACAGTTACCTCTTCCTCACTAAAGAGCAGGCGCCTCTCTCCTGTGCATACGGGCAGTTCTGCCTTTGGGTGTGTCTACGGTCTCAAGTTTTATCATTTTCGCCCATCCTGTCGACCAATCAGGAAATAACCTCTTAATCATCCCTGGCTATTTACACAGCATTCGTGCAACGTGTCTCCTTTAGTGCCGAGCCCCTAGCTCTGCTGAGCATTTCCTGTACACCTGTTGGTTAATTCCGTGCTTCCCCTGTCCAGCTCCTGGGGTAACCCCTTGTTGCCCAGTCTGTTGTTTCCTAGCAAATTCACTTGTGCTGTTCCAGTGTTTCTCTTTCTCTTTGGGTTTTCCCGTGTGCCTGGTTGTTATAGACCTGCACCTCCTTTTGCTTCCAGTGTCTCCCGTGTTTCCTATGTCTGCGGTGGCCCCTATATCACTGGTGTCTATTTCCTGGATCCCTGGTATTTGAAACCTGGCTTGTGACCTGACCTCTCCTGCTTGCTGCCTGCCTCAACCCTGATATTTCTTGACAATTCTTCTACTTAATTATTTGGTACCGTGTATCTTCCTGCCCACCCTGGTGTGCTCAATGACCGCAACCTGGCGGTAACCAGCAGCTCAACATCCTCACCACTAGAGGCTCTGGAACCTTTACAACATAGGGGAATCCTTGAAATAACTTTCAGGTGTTCAGGGAACCTCTGCTACAGTTACAATATCCACAACTAACAGTACATTAGTGTAGTGGTCAACAGGAAGCATTTCACCTACATTTCTGGCCAGTGGAAAGAATGTCACCCTTACAGATAGCCAAAAAGATCATGAAACTGACATGAGGAGCACAAATTGCTCTTTGTTCAAGAAACCCTTAGCAACCCTGGTTAGGAAAAACAGCTCTAGTTAGTGGTCCAACAATGAAGCAGCACAATATTCCAATAAACAACACTGCTTAGTGAGCACAATCGTTTCTATATATTCTGTATTTAGGTTAATTTGAGTTGTTATCAAAAACCCGCATTGAGAGAAATATGGAGGTTTTCACTGCTGACCTCTTTTATTGAAGAGTAAATAAAAGTAAGTAAATGTAAAAAAACTCACACAAAAAAATACTCTATACCTATTTGTTTACATCATAGAATCTTCATTTGGTGGTTAACAAACCTGACCAAAGAGTAGTTATATCCAACCCCAGCACAATCAGTGGTTCCTACCAAATACTCGGTTCTGAAAGATGGAAGTGTTGGATGTAAAGATTTTTTGGGTAGCTTTGCTTAGCAATGAGCAAGTATATTACAAACAGGCTTGGGGCTTGTAACTATAAAGTGTCTTCTTTTGCAGGAGCTTTTTGTTTTAAAATGTTATTTCAGCTATAGGTTCATTTTAAAGTAATAAATCTGTGGTTTGCACTAACAAAGCTAAGCTTCAAACAGAACCTAATAATTAGGAAACAAAGGTTACTGTCTACAGACATGGGTGGCATGTCAGGACACAGGAAGGTTTAGGGGTATTGGCAAGAAAAAATATTATCTTCTGCCATTCATAAACTGAAGAACAGCTGGTGGAAAAAAATGACTGTGTACTTATTATGTGTAGTTGCCCTAGGGAGTTTTAGTGATCTACTATGTCACTTTCACGTGTTATTTACCAGTATTGACCTTTCTCTTTGGCACTAAATCTTTATAACACGTTTATTAATAATATTCATATTAAACTGGTTTGCAGTCATGAAACTTTACCATTGGCATGAGATGTTGATCTACCTTTATATTTAAAATAGTTTGAACCAGTTTATTGACACAGTCCTATTATATTGAAGGACATGTAAAAACACCAAATGTTGTGTAAAGAAATGTATGTGCATATGTATATGTGATGTAAAGGGCAAGCATTACAGAATATTTTATTGAGTTCTCTTTCATTAGACCTTAAATCTCAGCAATCCAGAAGCAAGCAACCATTTAGCACTCTGGCTTTCGCTGGGTACCAGGTCCTAATCTCTGCCAGGACATTATCTGCATGGAGTTTGCAGGTTCTCCTCGTGTTTGCATAGGTATCCTCCAGGTGCTTTGGTTTCCTTCCCACATTCTAAAAACATGCAGTTAGGTTAATTGGCTTCCTCCCCAAAAACTTGACCTTAGACTGTTAATGACATGTGACTGAGGTGGGGATTTTGAGCCCCTTTGATGGACAGTTAGTGACATAACCTAGGAATTTGTAAAGCAATGCGTAATATGTTGGCGCTTTTAAAATACTGTGTAATAATAATCATTTATAGTGGTTCTTGTAGGGGGTCAAATGTTGACCAGGACACTATAATCGGAATCATAGTGAACCATCGATTTTACTGCATAAAAAAAACCTCTCTGAATTTTCAAACCCAAAGCTCTTGGCATGATATCACCAAATACAGCTAGCTGGCTCACTTTGGGATAATTATGATTTTGGACTTTATCACGTTTGTGAAACTAAATTAGACCCTTACCTAGTGTGAAACGGTCTTTGTGGCATTTAAGAAATGATTTACAATAGTTTTGCATGTAGTTGGGATATTACTGAGTTTAGTTAGTTTTCATGGGCAGAAATTGTAGACTGATGCTAAGACACATTCAGATACATGTACTCCTTGCATTTATAAATAAATGTACTGTGATAATGAATTAAGAGCCGCATAGATTTGCATCTTTTATAGATTTAGCTTTAAAGACTTTTGCAATCATTCTCTTGTCTGCACTTGTTATATCTGTAACCTAGAATAATGGCAGATATATCTTGCAGATGTACCCTATTTCATCTTCTAACAGATAAAATGCTATGGGCAGTGACATAGCTATAAACTATGGAATTTAACAGCTGGCTCTACAGTAAGACTGTCATTATAAAGCTTCTGCATTGATTTTACACTTTCTCAAGAATGCTTCCCCTCATTGACCCAGACTCATGCAACATATTTTTCAGGTGTTAGAAATAAAAAATATAGTCTTCTGGCAAAGGCATTTTCAATTTGAGATAACATACAAAGCAGCTCACTCTTACATACTTGACAGATGGTGTTTCATGCAGGTCAGTAATCCATTTTCTAAACATGTACCTGATTTATTGAAGTGTAGCTCAGATTGCATAAAATAATGGTACATTTTCATTTTTTTCTAAAATGCATTATCAAAAGCTGGGCTCCAGGAAGATCTAACATAGCCATAAATGTGACTCTGTATTAAGTATTTTAGTTGTCTTCTACCCCTGCTTATTAAAAAATATTTAATTTTACTGAATTTACATATATAAATTCTATTGGCAAACATTCAACAATTTATGAAATCTAGACGATTCATATGTTCCATTGATTATAATAAAAAAATTGTACATTTAGAAAAAATATGATGCATAACCTAAGCATTATCATTTATAGGATGCGTCTTGAGCTATGGGGTTATGTCGAGGCTTTTTTTAATATGGGCCAATTGCACAAATATTTTCTGCTTCAGTTAAATGTTAGCATCTCAGAGTATGGAGGTAGTTGAGTGTTGAAAACATGTTGAGAACGTAATTGCTCAGATTCCTAAGGAGGGTATTTTTAAATCTCTATAAGATCTTTAAATTAAGCCAAAAAATCTAAAATAAGTCATACTCATCTACCTGCTTAAAATAATTTTAAAATATCTTGTTTTGTATTTAACTTTAATAACTTCTGTTACAGGCATTAATATATTGCAGTGGGTTAAACCTCAGGAAGCCATTAATAACCTCTAGTTTTTACTGCATAGCCTGAAACATCAGTGGCTTACTCAACTCCCATTTCTACATGATTGATACCCCAGCTCAAAAAACATTTAGCTAAGAGTATGATTTTCTATTAGTGTATATACTTTTAATATATTACCAGCCACAATATCAGTGTACAGTCTCCTTCTTTACCCTTACAGCTCCTGGTATAATAAAAATGGTAACCTTTTGCTGGTATAATGTAAGAAGAAACTGTGACTTGCATTTTCAGGTGTTGTTTTTCAATGTCAACCTAAAAGAAGGATCAAGAAAATTGTAAATTGCTCTGTAATAACTGCTCTCTGCCAGAACTTGACTGGCCGGACCTCTTGCAAGCACCAGAACATTCATGCCAGCATCTCATTCTCAGGCGTATAAACAAAGTCTGCATTACCAGTTGCATTATGTTTTTACATAGTCTGCCCTGTACACCATCTCAGTACTCTGCTTTTCCGCCATTTTTCCTGGCCCCGGACGCCTCTCCAATACCTCTCACTAGCAATCCCACATGTAGAGCTTTCCACAGATGATTTGATATCCTTGAAACTTCATCCAGGGCAGCAAGTAAAGATGACCTGTCAACCCGGTATATTATTTATACAAATTATTTGAAAATGCTACATGGTTTAATTCAGGCAAACATGGAACAGTAAGCAGTAGTTTGTAAACATAGTATATAATGGAACATTCTAGAGAATGCATGCCATGCCTTCAGCATTTCCTGTCTATATTTACAAGTAGTGTTTTTTTTCTTAGTGATCACTTACTATAAATTACCAGTAACTTGATTTCCTCCATTTGCTGTTCTTAGAGCCCTTTTACACATACACACGTGAAAAATACAATTATGTGTTTTTTAGTGCTTCAATTTATATAAACTTTCAGCGCACTTTCAGCACTTTTTTGTGCTGCGGATATGCCAAACAAAATCATACATTTAGTATAAATGATCTTTTTATTGATTTGTTTTGTTGTTAAATGAGACATGTAAAATATTACAATAACATTCTGTTAATGAATTTACATGACTAAATCTGTCTCTACCTAATTGATATAGGCTTCATGGATCCACACTCTACCATATTCTTTGATGACTTGCCTTTGCAGAACAGATCATCCAAATATAATTTATAAATATACATTTTATCTTAAGCGAAGTTACATTTTAAAGGAATGCAAGAGTTATATAATCTCTTTCTCAAGTTTCTTTTTTCACTGTTGGCTTCATAAATAATGTAAACGTTTGCTTTCCTTTCACTTCCAATTAATAATTAAGTGGATTTATCTGCAGAACTCATACTGTTTTATTCTCCCCTCGGAGCATCTGAAAATGACTCTGCTACTTCAGTTATTATCTGTTGGTTTGGGATTACTAATTTGCCAAGTACAATCTGTGCACAAGAATCTAAGTTGTGAATATGGAGCTAACTGTGCCAAATCTCCAGACAGACGGGTGAAATGTCCTCCAGGTAAGTACTGTAAATGTTATCTTCACATTAAAAACATGAGAGTATTGTTAAAGTCAACATTGATGTTAAGTAATATTAGAGGTAAACGTTTTAATGCCTTTAAATGAGTGCATATAAAAATATCATGGGGATGAAGAACATAAAACTTTGTTCAGCATTACAAGATACATAGAAATGTACACAACGGACTTATATTCACTTCATAGTTCAGTTTCTTTCATCACTAGGTTTAGCAATGTATGCTAAGGAACAACTATGCCCACATTAAAATGTTTTAGATTTACATTGTTTAGAATCATAACATACCTCTTTTTAATGTTTTATGTGAATTGCTTAACACCTGGGACCTATATAGAAAATTGGACATCTTGCTGAACTAAAAAAAATTCACAAATAGCTGAATTCAACACAAGGATACTGAAATCTAATACACAGTGCCAATATCCATGTACACAATATATATATTATGTCATTTTTATTATTTTTATATATTTTGTTAATCTTGTTTTGTATTATAATCTTGTTTTATACAAATAACATTAACTGTGGTTCAAAGCTAATCCAGCACATTATCTAAGACACGGAACTACTGGCACAAGGCTAGTTGTTAACATGAGGTCAGGACAATGCAATGTAGTAAGGAGTGAGAATTAGATCCATAGTAGTTTGTCACTACTATGGTTTTGCTTCTTGATAAATAGCTTTTGATTTGTGAACTTTTGGCCAGAAACTTTGTAGGTCCATGGTATACCTATAATGCAGTGTAAAGCTATTGCATTTAGCCAGCCATTCTTAAGAGCCAATCATTTAAAAGAATAGATGATCAAAATGATGGGTTTACATATTGTTGGTTTATTGTATGTTGCAGCTTTTAGGTAGAGATAACAATTCTGTGTAGGGAATGAAAGTTTCTTTTTTTATAATTTTTTTTTTATGTATTTATTTTTTTATTCTTATCATTGGTACGTACACCCTATGGCAATGTCATATGGTGTGTGAGTTAAAAGACTTCCCGATAATAGTAAAATTGGCCATTAAGGGAATTTAATTTTAGTACTATGTTTACTTTACACAATGGAAAAAAACACTTTTTTTGAAGAGCTCCTGTCATTTCTGTCAAATGCCCTCTTTCCTAGTATAGTGAACCTGTAAGGGTTTTCATACATTTGTAATACTGATATTGAAAAGGTACATGATTCATACATACATACATTCATCCAGGTACAGTTGTTCAACATCTAAACAATTCTTATTTGCTCGCACAGCTTATTTGTGGTATAGGCTATGACTTCAGTACATATTAATGACGTTTTATGAGTCAGTCAGCTGTGTCTAGAATTCCAACAAAGATGCAGTGTCATGAATTAACCAAGTTGAAAAGGTTGTGAAAAGATGTGAAATCTGAAGCTCTTGTAAAGCCTTTAAATAGTGGGATAGAAAAAGAAATATTCCCAGTTACCACTGTGCTAAAATAAATGGAGAATCGTTTGTATTGTAAAGTTAGGTAAAAATATTTAGATGATAACTACTGGTCAATCTGGTGGGGGGGACACTCCTAGGAAATGTTATGAAGTTTGTAACATATTAGAAAATGGTAACAATGGCCCTTGTTGTGGCCCTAATTAATATATATATCTATCTATCTAAACACATATATATATATGCCTAGTTTGACATACATTTTTTTATCTACTTTTTTTGACGTATATGATTTTTGTACTTAATATATTTTTGATGGTAATCTTGTAGTTATTTTTTTGTATCTATGCGTGACATGTAATATATTTGCATTTTGTATTTGCAGAGCATTAGATTTCACTGTAAAAAGACTTTTCCTTTACTTGTAACTATTACAATTTCAGTATATCGCTGTTTTACATTAAGTACATTTTTAAAACTTCTTGGTTAAATGGCCTGATTCAAATTATTGTATAATATTCCTTTTTTGTCCAACAGGGTATTTCAGGTCTGGAACAAACATAGAGGCATCAGATCATCAATGTGTAAAATGTCCCGTCAATTTCTATAACCATATGGTGGAGAGAGAGTCCTGCTTTCCGTGTGGATCTGAAGCAATACAACCTGAGGAAGGACAGATCACATGTGTTTGTCTTGGTGAAGGAAGAATATTTCAGGTTAAAAAATCATGCACACTGATTTTCAACCTAATCTTACTTTTCTAGTTTTAAAATACTTATCAATCATTATTCATAAAAACAGATGACAGTCCCAGTCCTGAAACCCTCATTATTTGGTTGAGAAATAATCATATTGGTGAAGTTTTTCTTTCTGTTATGAACAGAGCCCCAAGAGTCTCCTGTGTGAGATGCTTTCATCAATTACTCTTTAGCTAAATGAAAGGAAGTGAAAGAGTGCAATGTGCCACATTATCCAACGATGGACTAGCAAGGGGTTGAAGCTTCTGCTCTCTTCTACTAACTTTGGTTAAATTTTCACTGTTACACAAGCTGCTTGGATAAAGAAAAATGAAAAAAATAACAATAAAGAACATGTCATATATATGTGTGTTCTTGGATTTACTATATATATGCTGCAGCCTACCAGCTCTCAAATGCAGTAGCAGCTTTTGTTTTTTTGTTATGGACTAAAACATTTTCAGTAAGTATAAAAATATTCAAATGATATTGCAGGAATGTGAGCTATATTGGAAGTGTAAGTTCATTCTTGGTAGAGTGTGCATGAAGTTCTGATGGAAGTTGGAAGATGGAAGTTTACAGTGGTGGGCTAATAATTTCATCCAACACACAAACAAGTTTTCCTTTTGGAAAAAGAGTTTTGTCTAGAGTATCATAACCGGGTAAAATGTACCATTTAACACCAATTATACAGACCAAAATCATATTTTTAGGCTGACTATAAATAAAAACACTGCAAACATTGTTATTAATATGTGTTGTGTTGTATGTTTTCTGGTCTTATTGGTCCTATTATCTTCTTTGTACGCCTTACTAGTGCCACTACTTGGCATATTAGCATTTATCACTAATTTAAAGTAACATGTCCTGCTTCAGCCTAGTGATAGCCGTTGTCCCTGCAGTCCCGGATATCATCCTGCTGATGATGGAGTCAACTGTGTAAGGATTGTGTATGATATATGTAAAGATGGAAGCAGTAGAAACCATGAAGGAAAATGCTTGACCAAACCAGAGTGGGATGACTATTGTTCAAACCAGGTACAAAAATATTTGGTGGTCTTTTATGGGGTATTTGTAGAATATTATGTTTTATAAACAGATTTCAAGTAAACAGATTTTCTGCTCTATTCTCAACTGCCACCAAGCTATCATCAACTTTATGTTGTCTTATATGATAAACAATTATTTTCACATTAATTATATATATGGCGAAACATTTATTTGGTGATATTTCAAAATAAATACAGAAAACATTAATTTGGTGAGCTAAATCATAGAGTATGCTACATATAGCTAAAGGTAGATAGCCCTAGATATTATTGTAAGTCCAGGAAGATGAAGCTGACAAGAATCATTCAATGTATGCTTTCCATCTCTTTCTAGGCAATGTTTAGATTTTAAGGTAAATAGGCAAAAGCATGGTTGATATCCACACACACATATTACATATATATCAATGGATCACCAGTAAATTCTTTATTAAATCCAATATATTGGCATGTAACCGTTGGCAGAAGTTATGGACGTGTCTTTTTTTATGCCAAATAATTATATGAATCCATTCTTCCGGGAAATAGACCAACTCATAAACTGGACTCTTTATTGTACAGGTCTGTGCTATTCCTGAACATTATGAAGGATATGACAAGTTTTTGGGGCTTTGTATTTGTCAAACAGAAGGTCTTGATAGCATATGTAATGCTGAATGTAGAAGAAAGCATAAGAATTCTCTACAAATTATCTGCAAAGAAAATATCCCCCAGCTTATTTCTATTGATCCCTCTGGAAATAAGGTACTTTTTAGTTATGTTTTATCATGACATTATTTCCTATTTCAAATGTATTTTATTTTTCTTGAAGTCTTTCTGCTTTTGATTGAGGAACGAATAAAATAACAAAATATAACTAATACTTTCATGTCTTGTATGCTTTATGTTTGCGTCCACATCTTCTAATACCCCCGTCAGCACCAAAGCACAGATTGCACTAAAGAGATGTTTAAATCTCATTTTTCGAAAGTTCTTATTAAAATGGGGTAAAAGGAACACAATTATTATATATTTTAATCCATCAATGACTATAATCAGTGACTGTAGCATTAACAAGCATTTAGAAATAAAATTAAATGAAACGCAAGAACAAAAAATTAATCAGTTGCAGTTTACCAGTTATTAGGTATAATGTTTGATTTTACAAAGTAATTCATTTTAAGCAAGCGCAGAATATACCTGGCAAATTCCAAAAATGAACAGTCCTTGTCACTTCCTATGAGCTGAAAAGATAGAACATACATTGAGGATGAATTATTAAAGTAAATATTCACTTAGCATAGCGAATGTTTAGAACATTAAGAATACCCAATCATGTACTTGAAATTGGATAACTGAAGTCGCATTACGAGCAAAATTCCAATGCAAGATGAAAACTTAATTTGTAT
The DNA here is from genome assembly GCF_032062135.1 of Pyxicephalus adspersus. Lineage (NCBI taxonomy): Eukaryota > Metazoa > Chordata > Amphibia > Anura > Pyxicephalidae > Pyxicephalus > Pyxicephalus adspersus. Next base: position 33,265,846 of record NC_092868.1, on the reverse strand, counting down.
GGTAAACAGCATTTAGTTATCAATTATAATGGTATATTCAGTCCAGAAACTACTAATCACCCCCTATCCTGTAGGATTGAGATAAAAGCCCCCCCCCCCCTCGGGAGACTAGTTGTGTCTCCCAGCCCCCAGGACTTAATGTGCAAGGGATGCCATCTGGCAAAGGGCTGGAAGAGGGCCGGGAGCCCACAGATTAAGCTGTACAAAGTTCTAGAAAGGCCATTCCAGAGTAAAAAGCCAAAGTCATACATGGGCGATCAGTCCACCAGACAAAGGAAAGAGGGAGTAACCCAAGCGGAGTCGGGGTCACAGGCAAAAGGTCGGTCCAGGCTCCATAGAAATGATAGGTCAGGAACAGTAAATCACAGAAACACACACCAGCAACAATCAGCCAAGCTAAACGCTACAACAGGCACTGATCACTGGGAGCAGAGAGGCTTTAAAGCCCCAGCAGCCAATGGCAGTGCAGGACTAAGATCAGAAATTACACCGCTAATTAGTAATATAGTCTCAGCATAACATCAATTACCCTTCAGCCGCACACAGGCTCAGAGCTGGGTATGCCAAGAGACCATTCGCAGCCAAAGAGAAAATGCAGATGCCACAGGCTGCAGAGCAGGGGACTGACAGCTATGTACCTGATTATCTTGCTGCTGCAAGCAATGCCAAAGAGAATAAACAGGGCGCACTGTCCTATGTTGGCCTACAGCACAGGATCGCTGGCCAGATAATTGTCTACTAACAGAAGTAAAGTCCAGCCTGGATGCTTTTGTAAAGGAGTGAGTGCAGCCACCTGGGGACAGGAGAACACATGTTGTTTGTATGATTACCAGGTAAGTAAAGGGGAAAAAAGCCTGCAAAAAAAGGAATCAAACATGCTGTTCTTATCTAAGGATTGGTAAAAATAATATGAAAAATAATTCATCTGTGGTAAACCACATGCTTCTAAACACACCTACTCCCTTTATCCATTCCTAACAAATCTATTTACTAAAGGAATTTAGACTCTTCACCTTGCACAGGAATTTTTATTTAGCTTAGTAAATACAGTGAAAATTCACATTGCTCAAAATACCCAAACTATATGCTAGAATGTAAAATAAAATTAATTTTTCTTGCACATGATTGGATAGTAAAGTTGGCAAGGCTTCACCTCTTTCACTAAGCTTTATAAAATTAGAGCAAGGTAACATATTGTTTCCATTCTTGCCAGGTGTTTAAGGTTGACAGCATGGTGATTATATCATTTTATCATTTAAGGTAGTTATAAGAACTGAAGATATAGGAATAGAAGAACTCGATTACAGTGACAGTGCTAAGGAGATCTGTTCTTCACAATCAAGCAATCCTCACTCAGTGTATATAGTCAAAACCACCGGTATGTTTTCTTACTTTGATACCACCAGTAATGTCCAAATTTGATTCTGATTGTTGGTAATGAAGATTTTCATATACATTTATAGTAATCTATATACCTACTATACATTTAGTATTAAAGGACTGTAATTTTTAGAGAGGTTTTGTTTTACCAACTTTTGTCCTAAGTGATAAAAAGTGCAAAGTTCTTAGCATATTAAAGGGTATGAAATTATTTGGAAGTTCCTGATGAAGTAGTGGATACGGAAAAATATATTTTAAAAGGTGCATTTAGATTACCTAAAACATTAGATTTTATACTCTATGTGATTTATTCAATAAAAAATGACCATAATAAGTCCTGTTTTATGCTGCCATCAATCCTGAATCAAACATTTCTGCTTTTGTTACAGAGCAAGGATTCCTGGGACTGTATAACTCAAACCCTAGAGATATAAATAAACTTTTGGACAGTCAGTACAATTTCTCTTTGAATAACATCTCAGGTAAGAACATGTTCCTAACCATGAAAAACAAATATATACATAATAGCCAGGTATGTGGGATTTAGCTTACTGTTACCATATGTGCTAAATTGTACACTGTACTTGATACTGTTACCTAGTATATTTGTTGAGGACAAAAATTATGAATGGCTTTCATTTATCCTTTTATCCAACGCAACAGGGGTAGCAGAGGCTCAATTACAACTAGTACAGTATATATATATATATATATATATATATATTGTGTTAATGAGTGGGAATAAAATGAATCTTAGTGGCCTTGGCTCATATATCTTGTTTTGAGATCCATATGTGTCAGATGACACGATTGCCTTTATCTGTTTGTATGCAGATAAAATTTTAACTGTACTAATATTCCATAGGAGGGCATATAACATACAGAATGGATAAGACTTCTGGTGTTTTGAACCCGACTTCTTGTATACATGTTAATGATGTCATCATGTTCATAGCCTCCAAACTCAGTTTTCCTGTGTATGATGTGTAAGTATACTTTTTATTAATATTGTATGTTTATGTATCTAAGTCAGAGGTGTGTTACATTTGGTACTCTGTTGCTATTATTTAAAAGCATTAAAGTACATTTCTTCATGGCCTCTCATTCTACGAGACCTGGATTTTGAAAAATACAAGTTATAGTCCACTGATTACATCTTCCAAAAGTCATGCTCGAGCAACGGAAAAGAAAAAAATAGTAATGGTATGATGATTATTATTATTTTTAAGAATTCATATAGCGCCCACATATTACGCAGCACTGTACATTAAATAGGGGTTGCAAATGACAGACCAATACAGACAGTGACACAGGAGGAGAAGAAGACACAGCCCTGAAGAGCTTACAACAGGGGTCACCAAACTTTTATGGCCACTAGGCCATTTCAGGGGTGTGTGGAAACACACTAGGCCAGAGTCCTGTCCTAATGGCTGCACCACCCCCCCCCCCCAGGGAACGCCCCCTGAAGTGAAATCCCTCTCCTCTGTATGCATAGGGAGCTTTCCCTATTTACAGCAGCGGCAGAATTATCAACGCCGGCCGTGGTAAATAGGAGAGCAACAGCAAGGAGGCGGCTCCGGTAGTTCCTAACTCGGGTTGCCAGTTGCCATTAGGCCAGGTCGGCCAGGGAGCGTTAGGCGGGAACGAACTACCGGCTAGGCCCTATCTGGCCTAAAGGCCGGAATTTGACGACCCCTGGCTTACAACTTAGGCAGTGGGGGAAGTAACACACAATAAGATTTGTGACAAACATTGTATTTATTGTGTATATTGATGAGTCTTTATGTAATAGACTTACAGTGAAGTTGTCATCTTTTTGTCTTGAAGATGATTGAGCTTTTTCATCAAGCTGGTCCAGTTTCATATCAACATTAATTTGAAATAGGCATACGTACAGGTTATGTGCAGCCTAATGGTCATATCACCACTTCTCTAACAATTTCTCTAACTTCTAAACTTCTCTAACAATCAGATCTGGGTGTGCAAACGCATCCAATGCACATTACATTTAAATTACATTTATTGTGCCATTTTAACTGTTTTTTTTGTTTCTGAATTTTATGACTACCATCATACATGTAACCTGCATTGTGTTTATGCTGCAGAAACAATTTATACAACACCAATCCTGGTTTTGACTGGGGTCCATTCCGAACACTAGCAGAGGAAATGTGGCTGTCTGCCAGGCCTCACTTTACATTATTTTTTCAGTTTCGAGATCCAGGAGTCTATGTCATAAAACTAAGCAGCAATCAATATAAAAAGATGGTAAGTGATGTTTATAACATTTATATACGTAGTGTGCAAAGTCATGTTCAAGTCTTAGAGACCATTATATTTAAACGTGCATTCTTATTGGTATTCTAGGAGATCAGACACAATCATGTCAATTAGAAAATAATCTAACAGAATAATCAGCATTGTTTTGTAACAAATGGGTTGTATCCAATGATTGTGATCATTTTTAAGATATGACTTCAAAAGTAGATGCTAACAATGTTTTTATTATGAAGGATTTGGATTTTATAAGAGTATTTGCATTTCAATGTTTTATGTTGCCTGAGATAAAGTGCTTAAAGAATATAAAAACACATGATAACAATGAAGTATGCCCGTTCTATAAGGCCACATCTAGAATAGGGTTAAAGGATTCCGCTGCTACTGAGTTTCGGACTTGGTTAAAAGTGCAGGTAATAGGTAACAAGTAGAAAAGATTTTTTTTTTTTTAAATAACTATGGTACCTTAAAAATCCCACAATCCAGTTCTCTCTACACTGTTTTGGATATAATAGTAATCAAAATACATTTGCATATACTATTTACTGTATGTATTGTTAGCAAAAGTATGCTTGTCATTTAGTCTTCAGTGAGGTAAAATAACCACAAGATGGCGCAACAGTACAGTTTGTACAATCAGCAGGCTGTTACACTACAGATACTTGGATAGTTATGAGAAGTTAGTGGTGCAGAGCACCACAGCTGGGAAACTACAGAACTTTGTAGAAAATCATTTAAAGGGATGGTGGGAAGCAAACACCTATGTAAAAGCTGGAATAAATTGTATACTGTGATATATATCCACCATATATACTGTATATAATCTCTGCAGTACCTGCACCTTCTCCCACATTTCATCCATTTAATGGCCCTGCAGGTAAAAAGCAATATGTGTAATGAGTATCTCTTGTAGACTAACAGTATTTTTGTGGAGTGTTGTCAGCCCTGTCTGGTGTCTTCTGCTAAACTACTTGATCCTTCACTCTCAGATGCCTACAGTATATGGATCATGTCATCTAGGTGTGAAACAGATCTTGTGGAATCCTTTGTAAGGTCATCATCCTAAACATGGAAAAAGGCATTAAAAAAATGAGAGCCAAGGAAGGAATTTCTTCCATAATTCTTTTCAAAGAGGTGTTTTTCCTAAATTCTGCTCTCAATTAAATAAATGTGCCCTCTTTGCCCAGCATTTTAGAAATAAAATGCTTGTTTTTCTAGGTCATAGTTGTAAATAGTAAAGAGAGTAATACTTAAATTAATCCACAGTCTGGTAGTAGTCTTTCTACTTGATCCGGTTTTGAGTCTACGTCCTTCCTGCCAATATCATAATCTAGTGTTCAGATCAGCGGCCCTGACCGTTCCTGCATTGTAAATGATGGCATAGAGGGCCAACCAAGAAAGGACATGTCTTGCTGTTACTAATAATACAAATAGGTCAAAACAAACTCTACTTTACACCTCTAATATTGACATTTGCTTTTTAGTACATTAGGGTAATGATTGCTGGAGGTCAATGCTATGAAGAAGGACCATTTTTCCCTACAGCCCCCAGGCATGTTATCCGCAATGGGATTGCACAGGCACCTCCACTTATTTTGAAACCCGACTGGCCTGCAATAGCTGGCATTATGACTGGGCTAGTTCTGATTCTAATAACCTGCATTGTATTACTTGTAAGTAGACTGAATATTCTTAGTTTTCTTCATTTTAATTATAATCAAATATGTATTATTTAATTTTTAATTGAATTGCATATGCTTAGTTTTGCTTTTATATGTTCCTGTAATTATTAGATATTTGCCACTACAGTCTTATAAACATATTCCTACACATATAAGCACCTCTTGTAGAATTAGAAGAACACATGGATGCAGAAGTTACTGCAGCAAATATTTCAACACAAGACATGATTATGTGAAGAGTAATCACATATATAATGATTAGATAAATCTAAAACATATTTTAACTTTTAGAATAACAGAATGTCCAATGAGCTTGTCATAGAAGAATTATGGGAGCTCCTAATGCCAATTATTCTCTAAAAACTATAGTTGTTTGGCTGTAACTGCCTTGCTGACTACAGGACTTCTTGAGTCAGTGACCTGGAACAGGAATGCAGATCAGAAAAGTTGGGGGGAAAAAAGTCAGTTACTCAACAAGAACAAATTAGTCAGCATAAAAGCCAAACACAAGGATCTTCAAACAAGCAATAAGTTGTGATGAAATATAACAAAACTTTGTGGGGTTTATTTTTCTTTGGCTCGGAAAAGTTTTTTTTCTTTTCTTGGGAAATTCAATGGCTTTTTTTATTACTTTTATACATCTGTTGTATTTGACAGGTTTGGTTTCAAGACTTGGGTTGGACAGCAAAGGCTATCACAATACCTCTCTTTAGAAAACTGCAGCTCAAATATAATTTGGACAGTTATTCATCAAAAGGATCGACAGTTAAAACAACTAAAAAACTTCATCCAAGGACAAAAATAAAATGCCACATGGACAAAAAATGGGAAGAGACCAGCAAGCAGAAATGCCAGAGTAAGCTCTGCCTATGATGTTGGTGCCTGCCCCTTTGGCACCAAAATCTTCTCACAGTCTTCTTCTTGGGATCAGGATCTTTGACCATCTTCATTGGTTTGGCTATAGTGCACAACAGTTCACTCATTCCAGCACCAAGGCATTTACATCTTGAAGAAGATAAAGAAAGTCATTGTTCGGTAGCCTAGTTGGCTGATCATACGGCTCAGGCAATTTAGCCTGGAGCTGTTGGCTTTATGCCATACCTGTCATTTACAGATATAGCATATGGCTATAAAAAGTTTTGATGGCCAAATGCAGCCTGTTTAATCCTTGTTTATGAAAATTATGAGTTTTGACTTGACTTGACAACTAGGGATGAGCGAGCAAGATATTAAGTTCAATCTCGCGGCAAATCTGGCCTTTCTCGCTTGCAATGAGAGGTCGAGCTCTCGCCGAACAGAAGGGTTTCCAGGGCTGCGTCATAAATCCTCTGCGATCACCGGGCACCAGAGGTTAGGTAACCTCTAGTGCCCCAGGGATCGCACACTGTTCTCAATGAATGCAGCGACAGCTGCAATCATTGAGAAGATGCCCAGCACAAGAGAACCTCCTGACATTGTAATATAAGTATCTCTTACAAATTATACATTTGTATCTGTAACAAATTTATCATTTGTAAGAGATACTTATATTACAATGGTTCTCCTTTGCCGAGCATCTTCTCAATGATTGCAGCTGTGGTTGGATTCATTGAGAAGAGTGTGTGATCCCCCGGGCACTAGAGGTTAATTAACTTCCAGTGCCCGGGGATCGCAAACAGGGGGATTCCCAGGGCTAAATGCAGCTCTGGGAATCCTCCTGTTTCTATTTCCTCTTCCAAAGGTTTGGCGAAATCGGTTCACCAAAATTTCACGGGAACCATTGGAAGTTCGAGGATATTTTCGTGAGAATTGCAGAGGCATTCTCGCTTATCCCTATTGACAACCGTGAATTTTTTACCTGAGTACCTCTAGGTGTCACAACGGACTTGTGAAAGTCTATAATTAAAAGTTATGTGTAATTAGCAAAATATGCCATTGTGTTTGAAGGTTTTCAAGGTTCCCCCTTCTGTCAGGGCTGGTGAAGACAGAAAATTGGGGTATGAACTGGGCTTACATTAAGGTAAATAATTGTTACTAGCAATGTTTGTTCAAGCTCACGTTCTTATATTTAAATTCAGTCCTAACTACAATCTTCTAGTTTCTAGATTATTGAAGAAGGGAGACTTCTGCAAGCACAAAAAGTGTTAGCTTGTCCAAATGATTACAAATACCATTTTATTCTGGACTTCCACATGTGCAATGAATCCTCTGTCCTTCACCCATCCTACACATTACAAAGATCAGACATACAAAAACACCTTTTGGCTGATTTACGAAGATTACGAAGAACTGGATCTTCACACAATATAATAAAAGTAGCAAATGACCCATTCATCGACAACTAAATTTGCTTTTCACGTGACTGAATGAATAGGTCAAGTAAATATTCACACGTCATAATTGATTGTATAATGACTCTTAACAGATTGAGCAAATCAGTCATTTACACAGGCTGATGATGACAAAAGGCAAATGATGATGGACAAATAGAGTATAGGCTGACATCTATCTATAGTATGACCATTTACATTAGATATCGGAGGAAGGGGAGTTAATTATTATTAATAAATTAGTTTCATTATTTGTATTCTCATTTAAATCTAACATTTCCTTGTTTAGAATTCATTGAAGATGATGAATTTTGGGATTATGAACAGCAGGTGGATATGGAAAGTTTTGATACATATGCATTCTATGATATCTTGCAGAAGCAATCCCATTTAGTCACATCCAAGCTTGGTCAGCTCAAAGATGAGGTATGGTAACAGCTGGCTTGTCTATCTACATTAAGTATCCTTATACTTATTAGTATAATAAGTATTTTTGTATATACTTAGTTATATACAAAACAAGTGTATATGTGATGCAAACAAATTCTAAATGTGTGTTTGTGAAATGCATACACAATATAATGTACACATACAAAGAATGTGTGAATCTATGTTTGTGTATTTTTAGGTTTATATGTCTTTTTAAGTTTAATTTTGTACATAGTGTGTCACATTACAGCACACTTTCTTATGAGTATACTAGTAATGTTGCCACATATTTAAATGATGTATTGTTTCTGTAGGTGAAGGTTTTCTATGAAAAACTTGTAAATGAAGTGGGTACCTTAAAAGAGACATTCCTGAAGCGCCTAAGTATTATTGGTCACCCAAACCGATACAGCAGTTCAGTACTTGAAAGCTATATTCACAAAAAGCAGGAGGTATGATACTCATTTCTTAAACTTGGAATTTTGTAGAAAAGACCATTTTTTTACATTTAAAAAAAAAAGCATAAAAGCAATACATTTTCCTTAAAGTTTTGTAACAATAATAAAGTTAATGAACATAGAAAGTATTCGCAAATTCCTAATGACTATTTTTTTTGTATTGCTATTTGTTGCATGTTTTACATGTAAACAATGCGCTGTGGTTTTGGCAAACTGCTACCTAAGCAATGAGTTTACATGGCCTGGGGATTAGCATGAGCATCTGATCTCATAGCATCACTAAGGAATGTTGCTCATCCACTTTATTGGTAACATCTTACATCTAACGTATGTCTTCCCTTTCACCGTGGGATCAGGCTGAGTTAGAAATAGCCAAAAGAAAGAGTCTGGCTACTGAATATGAAGATATCCTGAAAAAGCAGCTGCGTGTTTTACAAGAGGACATGAAATCCCAAGAGGATCATTGCGTCATGTTCAATGCGGCTCTGAGAGAATCTCTCCGACTGCTGGAGGTGATGAAATATAAAACTGGGAGATCAGTCTCAAGAGAGACACAGTGTACTATTAAATGGCAAAGGTAAGTAGAGAGGTAAATATTATCTCATATTAAATATCATCATAGAAATCTAGCATAATATTACATTTACCAAGCATGCTAATAATAAATCTTACATTCTACTTAAAACAGTGTGAGCTACAAATTTATAGATAAACCCACAATTTATGATCAACCCACCACTGGAACAACAACATTTCTAGGCACAGAAGGCTGGCCTTAAATCCATTCCAATTTTGTTGTTTGGTTAATTTGGTATTAGACTCAGGGTGATAACATACATTCCAAAAATACAGCTAATGTAAGTATCCAAACCTGGCTTCATGTTAGCTGTAGTCCCCTGGTAGCAGGAAAAGGGGCTTTAAGTTCCTACTGCACAATGTAAAATTAAAGCTCACTTGTAAAAAGAAAGTGCAACCTAAAGAACCCTTTAGTGATGAGACTTCCTTCATTTTCCAATCAACAGACTCAGGTACAGGTCAAGCTGAATTGTTTAAATACACTGGAAGAAGTAGAGGCAGTCAACTTAGATATATAATATAGCAGAAGCTTTTACATTACAAAACTGGGAGAGCACACATTTTCTAGTTTTTATGCCATGTGTTGAATTGCTTCCTTGATGTTCATTTGTAAAGTTTAGCTTCTAACGAGAAATCAATGTATTGCATTGCTGACTGAATCTAGAAGACATCACAACTGCAAAGAAAATAGCACTTTACTCAATTAGGCTAATAAATTGCATGTGAAGAGCTTACAGGGCAGGGCAATTAGTGACATACAACAAAAGATAACAGCACCCAAGTTCAACAACAAAGATTGATGGTTTAACACATCCATGAATATGCAGGCAAGCTGCAGAGCCAACAAGGCCAATTCTAAGCTAAGGGTGAATAGTAATGCATCCAAACAAGATGAGGATCTACAACAGGACACATGGTTGAATGGATAAAAAGAGTGAATTTACTTGAGGTTGTCCATGGGCCAGAGACCCTTAGATCATGGGATGTTGGTAATAGAAAGCGTAGGGTAGGTGTCACCATAAGGATCCCCTGTGTCATATAGTGAAGAGGATGGGATTTGTTTCTTGCCTGTCTATCTATGGATCTGTAGAACAATTGCTGGTTTATTAGCTTATTTTCATCTGCAATTCAAATGCTGTTTATTTTGTAATGTTTCGGGTTTGTGTTTTGTAGGTGCCTTGCACAATTTGACACATCCTGCAATACAATGTATACAGCTGTGATGAAGGAAAGTAACAGACTAAAGCTGTGGGGTGTACTGGGTGAAGGGACTGGAGCATACCTTGTCAATAAGGACAGAACTAGACTTCTCTCTAAAAGAGATCTCATAGGTAAGCATATTTCCAGTTGTGATTTCTCATCATTTAAATATAATATATTTGTAAGCTCAACATGTCTGATACCATTTTATGTCAGCAGAGTAAAACATTTTAGAATCTTTTCTAATTTACTCAGACTGGCTGATCAGTCGATAAACTTGGAACAATCCTATACTATAGGAGCAAGCTATGTCTGATAACACAAAGATTTGCATAATATTTGTATGTGAATGGAAATCAGTGACAGTTTATTAGTGAAAAGGATACAGCTGGACTGTTTTGGCTGCTGTTGTTTAGGTGTGTATTGCTTAGTATGCTTTTACTCATAACTACTTTCTATTAAGCATCCAGATTTTTATTATTCTAAGATAGTTGTCATATTTTATATCCATTGTTTTTTTGGTTTTAGAATATTTTGTATTTATATAATAATTAGGGTTACAGCTATCTTAAGGGCTTAGGTTAAGGTTGAGATTTTATGTTAAAATACTGAAAAAGGTGAAGCTATGCTCGAATTGAATAATCTATATGGTTCAAAGAATACAAACAAACACATTTTTTGCTTTTATATTATTGGATGCTTAAAGTAAACTTGATATTACATTAATCACTTTGCAATTGTAACCTTTTTAATTTTTTTACTCGATATAGTAAATCCACCTTACTGATTGTAAAAATCCCCATGAGGTTGACTTACTAAATGGGAAGAGAATGTTTACTTAGCAAAACAAATGTTTCCATAGTTTGGTAGTTAAGCTGCAACACTAAATATAGTTTTACTGAACTTGGTAATAATTACCTTTGTGAAGTAAACATTTTATAGCCATTTAATATATCAACCCATAAGAAAATAGGATAAAATATTCATATATTTTTCCTTTACATTAGAGATCATACCAGTGCTGTTTTTTATCTCTAAGCCTTAGATGGGTCCTTGCAGCAGAGTGATATTGTAGGTGTGGATCCAGTGCTTGGACTGCCTATTCCAACTCCACGCTCTGTAATGCTGCTGTCCAGTCATTATCTGACTCCAGTTCCAGGTGACTACTTTGTACACAGTGACACGGGGAAGGCCCTTCCTATAGCTGGAAATGTTGGATATGATCCTTCCACCTCCCAGATAATTCCAACTGCAGATTCAGCTTATGGTAAATATAAAATGCATATGTATGTATATTTTAAATAAACTCCACACCACACACATTTCAACAATAAAGAGAAAAAAAAAGCCTAAAATGCGAGTGTCTCGGAATCCTTATTAGTCAACTGTTTGCACAAGAATTGTTTTTACACATCCTTTTTCAATTCAACGTCAGCTATTGCTCAAAAGCCAATAAGATATACCAATGCAATTCCTATTATTTGTTTTAAAGTCTTTATTAACAATAAATTCTATTTTCTTACAGGAGAAATTTGGAAAACAGGTGTACCAGTATTGCCATATATTACATACCCTCTAAGTTCAAGTACAGGTCTACCATTAGATTGTAAACTTCCAGATATACATCAATCTCAGTATCAAAACTTCACAGTCATGGTGGATCCAGTATCTGGCTTGGAGGTTCCAATTCTTGCTGTAACAAGACACCCAAAAACTCGGCAATGGCTGGCTGTAGGAGGCACATACCTTCATCCATTAACAAACACACTCTCACCAATAGAAATTGGAGGTCCTATGATAGGTGCCAGAGGAAAGATTTTTCCAATTCTAGGTGTTGGGCTAGACAACTGCACAGGTAACAAACTTCATTGCTTTATTTTACAGTTTGGAGCAAAATCTAAAATTATTGCTTTCTCCTAATATATTAAAACTAGAGCTGGAGAAATAGGTAACATTCCTAATATGTATTACTTTACCTATGTACTTATTCAGGACAGGGAAGGAAAATATTCTTTAGAACACTATGTAATGGTTGGTTTATTTATTTTAAATTATCTTACATTTATTGCTGTTCCTCTTTTTTGTTTTTTATGCAATTTTCTTTAATCTGTATATTATGGTCACTGAATATTTTTTTTTATTATTGTGTTTTTATTGAATTTTTCCAAAAAATAAAACAAGTATAACATTAACATTAATAAGACAGGTACATCATACAGGGTAAGCTTACATAAAATAAAATAATAAATCAGGAAAATAAAAGAGCTGTAGTATCATTGTCACGTCTTTACAAGTGAAGTCGTTGAGCAACATACAAGTAAGCTTACATCCAGTCATTAGTCATCAATTAACATGAAATGCAAAGTAACATGGAGCAATAAGGGCCGGGATAGACAAGTGAATAGACAAGTCTAGGGGAAGTGGAAACAGTAACCTAGGTGTAGCAGAGCCAGTATATAATTTCTAACTAATAAGTTAACTAAGTTAACTAATGGGACCTCTATTAACTGGACATCCTTAATTTTAGCATACAGATCAGAGAGTCCTGTGAGTGAGGTCGATTTCCTGTCTTGATATAAGGCAGTTACCCTCCGTCAGGACATGGGGGGCAACTTTTTGCCAAGTTTGGGAGGGTTTTGTATAGGCAGGCCCAGTAAGTGTGTGACCTTTGAATATTAATTTAAACATTTTTGTGATTACAGGAACACACTTGAGCCCCGGTATCATATGGTAGTTGACCAGCACTCATATAAAGTATCATTAATCTGGCAAATAAGTAGCAGCTAAGACATTTTAATTGCTGACCAAATTCATGGCAATTTCTTTGAACACCACTAGTTACAGCGTTGATAGGTTCACATTACTCACATGTGTTGTTATATCCTCCCCCCAGCTGACTACAAGCAGGAGTTTTTAGGGAGATGGTGAGGAGGTTATTTACATGTACTATTTATGCTTTTATGATAAGTCAAGAGGATCAAAATATGCAACACTGCACCACATTGTAGAATTGTTTTTTTGTGCCTTGATTCATTTTGTTGTCTTTTTGTGGACCTTTAGTCTACAGTAAACTGTTTTAGATATCCTTTTACCCTTTACTAACAGTCCTTCTAGCATCCAATTGTACACAAAGATTTTTATTAATAAAATCATTGTTGGATAAGTAAAGTAGTAAAAAAATATTTTTTAAATAGTTTTTTGTTTTTTTCTGTTTTTTTTATGTTTACAGGCCATGTTATTCCACTGGGAGGTCTGGTGTCAGCTTCAGGTGCTGTGTCTGTTTTGGGTGATATTTTCTGTGAGCCACTGAGTGGTAAGAAATGTAGAATACAAGGAGCTTTTCTCCAGCAGGACAGAGTGATGCCTTATGCTGGAGGGTACCAGACTCTTTTAGACTCAAATCTGATGATGGCTCAGATTGCTGTTATTGACTCTCTAAAGGCACACAGGGAATTGTTTTCAGAAGATCTCCTTTTTGTGAAAGAAGACTTTGAGCAGACCCATGCAGTTTTCACTGATGTTTTAGAAACAATGAAAAAAGCCCTTTCAATAAGGAATCAGTATGTGATGTCTAGAGTTTACAATGTTACAAATCAGCACAAAATAGCAGAAGATATTAAACAATATGGTGCAAATTTAGGTGAGTCATTCTTTTATTGATTGAACTAACCTCCTTCTGAGTCTCAGTGTTCTTTATTAAATAACAAACATTGCCAGTAATTGTAGAGATTCAATTTTAAGCACAGTTATTAATTAACTAATTAGTGTAGTCACTTCAAAATGATTTATAGAACATTTTGTACGTACCTGAATTAAAAAAAATACAACATTTTCATTGAAGTAAGTAAAGTAAATTACCTATCACATAAATTAAACTATACATTGACTGTCCATGCACTGCCATTGTGCAATTTAAACATGACAAACAATCTGAGCTTCTAATTTATATGTATATTCACTGGGAAGTTTACTATATGGAAGCTTGTGGGGTGCCAGTTTTCTAGCTCTTACCAAAAAGGATTTTTATATTTCTGTAGTGATGGATAAAGATTTATACAAGAACGCATTTGTAGTTTTACAAATAAACCTACATGACAAAGAATTCCCACAGCATTATGAGCTATCTATCTAAAAATTTAGCACAGCTATGGTCATCCAGTTTAACTTTTTAACTTTAAAACTTAAATTTGTCTTCGATCCATTGATCTTATAAAAGAGAGAGGCTGGTAAATGAAAATTTGAATTCCACCTATTGGCTGGAAGGTTTTTCATATGCATCTGATTTTTTCCAGCTATAAAAGCTCAATGGAGTAGTAGCAGAGCATTTTTTTAATATACAATGGTTCTTAATAATCTCCTGTTGTTGTTTGTGCCCATATACAATATTTGTGGTATAACTGGTTTATTGTATTTGATAATTAGTACCTTTATATGGAAAGAAGAAAAGTTTTATTTCTGTGCATCATTTGGACACGCAATAAAAATATCAATAAGGACAACATAGCTTACTGCATTGCATTAAGATTGTGTCATTGACATGAATTTTGGTATAACTGTGTAAATGCATGTTTTTTTCATGCCATACTAATATTACAGTGTGACTATAAACAATATTGTATAGCGAATTTCTCATTTCTCCCTAAATGTTTCAGGAATGATAAAGTATCACAAGACAGAGCTGTGGATTCCTGCGGTTTTAGGCATGGAGATCCCAGATCCTGGACCTTCTGATTTATTGGTTCCAGTCCTTGGAGTTGAATTTGATTATATTAAAGGACATTTATTACCACTGGCAGGATCAATGGAGGATCCAAATGGTCGAGGTATAAGATTTAAAACAAATCCATGCATTTTTTTAAATCTTCATTATTACTATTAGCTGGCAGGTTCTTTTAGGATTCCTGAAAAAAGCAGAAGACATCTACAGAACGACAAATATATACCCGCCAAGACTCTGCATCCATAGACAATTGCTCATATTTCAGTGTATCTGTTTTGAACTTTGAAGTTGAATTTATCCACAAAATCTATAGTTACAGACGTAATGTTTAATGTTTTTCTGTTTAATTAAAATATCCACCATAAGTGTTACAGTCATTAGTGTTATTCTGACTTTAAGATTTTGCCAATGTTGTTTAAATATATATACATTCCTGCTAGACCTTTATTTTTACCTGGTGATACTGCCAGTGCCCTAGGGTTAAGACACACTCTCTCTGCACTGTTTCTGTGTGTGCAGTTTTGCAGGAGAGCATCCACAGGGAACAAACTACTAACACTTACTCCCTGCCTAATTTAAATTAATGGGACTTATCCCATAATGCAGAGAAAACAGCTGCAATCAAAAAATTGGTTCTTTTCATTAATTACGAGGGGGTGCTGAGAAGTTTCTGTCTTTGCCCAGAAAGAAGAGAGCAAGAGTTATGAAATAACACATTTATTCAGCATATTCTTCCTGAGACTGATGTACTTGGTACAGCGTAGTTGCAGCTTTTCTGGACTGTTCAAATAAAAGTCTTTTGGTCGGGCCGCAAACCTGCTCTCAGCAGCATCTTTGACCTCAGAAATGTTAAAAACGTTGCCCCTTCAGGTGTTTCTTCAAAATTGGGAGCAGATAATAGTCCGAAAAGGCCAGGTCAGGTGAGTAGAGGGGATGGTGGACCAATTGCAAACCCAGAGTGTTTAATTTGGCAGCCACAATGTTGGACATGTGCGCAGGTGCATTGTTCTGCAAAAAAAGGATCCCTTTAGTCAACTTTCCACAGCGTTTCGTCTTAATTGCCTCCTTCAGCTGGTCCAGGAGATTAGCAAACTACCGTTCGGTGATACTAGAGCCCTGAGGTAGGTAGTCCACCAACAGAATACCGTCTTTGTCCCAGAAAACGGACGCCATGACTTTTTTGGCCAATTTCTGGGTTCGGAACTTCTTCGGCCGCGGGGACCCGCTGTGGCGCCATTCCTTTGACTGTTCCTTGGTTTCATCCTCAGTCACTAACCTAGCCAAAAAGTACTGTGCAGCTTCAAAATGGGCCAAAACAGATTTGGACGCTTCAACTCGTTCCTTCTTCTGATCACTATTCAAACATTTCGGCACCCACTTTGCTGAAATCTTGCGCATGTCTAGAATAGTGGTGATAAGAAACCAACACACTCCCGTGAGATGAAGTATCTGGCCTATCTTTTTGCAGATATTCACCGGTCCTAAATAATCAGCTCATGGACATCATCGCAGGTTGCCGGGTCAGTTGAGGTTGGGGGGCGCCCACTGCGGGGCTCATCTTCAACGGTGAAATGCCCAGTCTTGAAACGAGATATCCAGGTTTTGACAGTGCTGTACGAAGGACACTTCTCCCCCAGTGTTTGTGACATCTCAGTGTGAATGTCCTTTGCTGACTTTCCCTGGAGAAACAAAAACTTCAAGATGGCCCGTAACTCTGACGTGAAACTTGCTTGTGCCTCTGCCATCACAGCTTCTCACTAAAAGAAAAAACAGTTTTAAGATACACAAAGACCTGATATTTGCACAGTTACATACTAAGATTTTAGGCTGTCATATACCCCCACACTCATTTTTCAATTTCATCTGGAAGGTGGCAAAGCCAGGAACTTCTCAGCATGCCCCCGTACACTACATTTCCAGCAAGATCACTTCTATAAATATGTTGCATTCAAAATGCACTGCAAAAATACAGTAACTTATTTAAATATTTTATTTCTTAAAGGAATTATTCCAATTAAAATTGGAGCCAGAACAATTGATCCAAATACAGGGAGCTCTTGTACAGTGGTAGGTGTCCAAACTAGTCCGGTGACAGGCATTGTAACTCCAGTTATGCAACTTGTGGGACCAATTAAAAATACATATTCCTATTTGGTAAGTTTATAGAATGAGAATTTTGGCAAAGTGAATATTGGAATGATCATTTGATTTTTAACTACATTAATGTTTTAGTTGGAAGCCCTACAGAATGAGTTGGTTTTGAGAGAAAAATTTTGGCAAAGTCAACAGATTAAAGAAGAAGAAATTTTAAAGGGTTTAAATGCTATCACCAGTTATATTCTTGATGTAGCCAGAGAGGGAAAAATACACAAGGTATGGTAACTGGTATTGGTTCTAATACCTTTTAAATGGTTTTCAGAACTACATGTGGTTTTTATAATTGCATGATGTTAAATTGTAAATTAATACAAGTTTGTATTTAAAAAAAATGCAGCAGGATGATCAAATATTTTATCCCGACTCACAAAAGTTACATGTGTTTTGGATCTGTAAGAACTTCATTAAATTTATAGAAAAAATATATAACACAAGTGGCTAGCTGCAATACAATATTTCAACTACTTGTGTGTCAAGGTTTGGCTGCTAGATGTTTTCTGAGGATTATTGTTTTATTTTTTTAGAAATTGGAATACAACATTAAGCTCTTACCCTGGGAACTTTAGCTAAAACTCCAGATGAAAGGGTTTAACAAGAAAACTGCTTTCATTGGCACACATTGGAAGCTCTCGAGTAGTTCTGATCTCAGTGATTAGTGTTTTTAAGATTATTGATGTTAGTGATACAAAATTGGGTAAAGTGCAGAGGTGGGGAAGGTGGGTCTATGTTTGCATGAACACAAATACCACTATTGCTCCAAAAATAACCTGTTACCAATTTTATATAATAAAAAAATCTATCATTTTTTAATTTTATTTTATTTACAAGTTTTGCCTATATTTTAATATTTGTTATGCATTGTAATTTTAATTTCTGTGCAAATTGTATTTTTTATGTAGGTTAGGTTTAAAGAACGAATAGTGTCAATAGATGAATCTTGCCAGTCACTTGAAGAAGCTTCTTTAAAAGAAGTCCAAAGAAGAGCACGCTCCAGCCTAAACAGTTTAGTTATAAAGATAGAGAGAGTCAAAGAAAATCACCTGCCATTTTTAGGTAAGTTTTAGGTAAGTTTGTACACATTGTCCTTATATAGTATAGGTTTCCTGTTTATTTTATTTTAGGGTATCTTTTTCATGAAATCAAGCTAAAAACATGCATGTGGGTAGCTCATAGGACAGGGCAATTAGTCAAACAGAACAAAATAATAAAGCACCCTGGGTTCAAAACCTACATGCAAACTGATAAACATATAACCTACAATAAAGCCAGAGACTGTTAGATTCACATGTCCATCAATATAAGGGTAAGCTCAACATAAAGGCCAGTTTTATCCTGTGGTTCCTCATGCTAATGGTAAAAGCTAAAATTATCCTAGCCAAATAGTGGGGTCACCCCTAAGATGAATGTAGAATTCACAAATATACATTCACATATCATATAAGGTATAGTGTTTATCAAACACTGTTATATAATATCGACCATAGACATGCTCCATTGCAGAGAATATCATATTAGAAAAATGATACAGAAACTGTACAAGAGACACACATCTACTAAGGATGAAAATAAATAATTAGTAGTATGA
The DNA here is from genome assembly GCF_032062135.1 of Pyxicephalus adspersus. Classification (NCBI taxonomy): domain Eukaryota; kingdom Metazoa; phylum Chordata; class Amphibia; order Anura; family Pyxicephalidae; genus Pyxicephalus; species Pyxicephalus adspersus. The sequence continues at coordinate 33,247,073 of NC_092868.1, read as the reverse complement.
TATACTAATGGTAAAGCCGTTTGCAAACAGGACCATTTCAAAGACACATGAAAGTGTTTTATGATTGTAAATATGTAATATGTTCTTGACAATTAGTAAGGGGTAAACATGGGGATAGGTTTTATAACTTCTTATGTGGGCTATGAGTTGCCATGAAATATGCATAGGGAAACACATAAGAATATTTGTGATTTCCGTAAATTAATTCACACTAGTGTGTTGGAAGTACCATTTTGCCATATAAGACGCACTTTTTCTTCCCCAAAACTGGGGGGGAAAAGTTGGTGCGTCTTATACGACAAATACCGTGTTAAAAAATAATTCAAAAAAGATACTCACCCGATACCCGATCCTGCGTGCGTCTCCTCGATGCTGGCTGCAGTGTGTGTCTCCTCCTGGCTGCAGTGCAGAGCGAAAGAAGCCGGCACACGTGCCCCCGCGATTCTGAACCCGGAAGCACGCTGCTGATCCCTGCCCTAACGGAGTTACCCGGCCGTACAGTGGAAAAAAAAGTTAAGTGAACGGCACAGAGTGATCAGAAGGGGAATTTGAACGGCACAGAAAGGGGAATACGGTATGAATGGCACATGAGTGATCAGAAGGGGAATAATCTTTCAGAATCTTTTTTTTCTAGATTTTCCTCCTTTAAAATAAGGGTGCGTCTTATATTCTGGAGCGTCTTATACAGCGAAAAATACGATAAATCTTATGTGCTGTATTTTGAGGTTGTCATTTTGTAGATTTCACTTTTGGTCAAATAAAATCAAGGCAACGTGCATCATGCCTCAATACACAATTATGATTTTTTTAAATGTGTTGCCACATACAAGGCATGGAAAAGCTTCCGCTCTGCCAATGTCCCCAATAGACACAGACCTACAATTGTCACTATTAACTCTAGCTGAGATACTATTAATCCTCTAAGTTTGAGTTTTGAGCTTTTATATGCAAAACTGTCACCATATATGTTTTCTTTTCTTCTTTTTTTTGACAGAAGATGGTATTGAAGAGAAGGAACAACAGATAATATTTTCACTAGTTATTAAGAAAACAACAGAAAAAGTAATGGAATTCGCTAAGAAAATTGAACAAGAGTCTGAGAGACAGATCAGCCAACTGACAGAGTGGATGAAGAGTAGAGAGCAAATTGGTGAAGCTATAATTAAAGCAAAGCAAACCGCTGTAAGTTATTTTAACACAGATAATGATTTGTGTATTTCATTACCCTACTCCTGTAATTTCAAACTGGTATTTTGTTTGTAAGTCTGTGGGCCTTTCCCTCTTTTTCGTGGCCCTAAGGTTTTTCAAGAGTTTACACTGAGCAAGACCCCAGATGTACTACAGCTAAAAAAAATGGTACTTCACACATTAGATATAATTTAGCCCCTTGAAGACTATTTCTGCTCAGTTTAACCCACTGTTTCTTTTGAGAACCTTCATGCTATATAGACACCATAGTGTACATGAGCTAAATTGTGAGGATGTGATGGTGAATAGTGGACACATACATTTACAAGTAAATAATAGGTAAACATGTACTGCTTTGGTTCTTGTAGAAATTGGCAATGTACTTTGATGTTCACCAAACCTGAACCCCAATGGATTCTGTGGGAGATATGTTTTTCAATGAAATGAGATTAAAATGCAAAGTACTTTAAAAGCCTTGGGGCCATATACCAAGGCAAAAAAAAAGTTTAAACAATGAATTTATGGTGGGTAGATGGTCGTCTCATGTGGATTAGTTGAAAATGCACATTTTTTTTAATTCATCATTTTTCATATTTCACAAATATAGACACCAAAGATGAAATTATATGAAAAAATATACATGCACCATTTTAAAGATGTTTACATTTCATCAGTTTAGAGTTTAGTCTTCTAAACCCCTAATACCTTCTTTGCATTCCCTTGTAGCTAATTAAGTGATTGTGCTTGATTAGCAATTTTACCAGCTGCATTGGCAAGAACCAAACAATTCTAAACCAAGGAATGCTCAGAGCTGTCCCAAAAAAAGCTTGTAAATTTAGATAATAAACCCACTCAAACCTTTACCTAATGAATGAATTGTTTTGGATTTACAAAGTGTAAGGGCAAACAACCATCACTATCACAGTAGTAAAAATACAAGCTTCTATTCTTGACTTTGTGTACATTATCCCTAAACAAAGATTTTTATGTAATACATATCATTGTTAAACTGTGGTTTTGCAGATGATGGCGAATTACATAGACGAGTTTGAGGATCACATCATGAAAAGACTGTCCGGAGTAGACTCTGCCTATTGCAGGTTGGAATATGTGAGAGAACAGAATAAGCAGCAGGGGGTATTTGCCAAGGTACAGATCAATAGCTATAGAACTAATAAATTTGTTACATTATGTAAACAGTAACAATTATGTTAGCAATAATTATTATTATGTATTAGTGTGATTAAATATAGTTTAACACTTTGAAGTTTTCACTATACGCAACATACATTTTTTTTTTTTTTTGAATAACCCCTCTGTTTGTGCTGCTGACCATTGTTATCAAGAAGGAGAGACAGTTTTCTTAGACATCCACAGAACAAGAGAAAATAAATCCTGTAATATCTTGCATCTAAACCATGACAACATGCAAAACTAATTTGGGAAGGGGTTTAACGTTCCCTAATCTATCCAAAACTAAAAGTTTTGGCTTCATGTACACTTTATACATGTGCTTTACAGTTGATTCAAAAGTATGTCTTTAAATATCATTACCAATAACAAAACAATTGCTTTAGTTATATTTAGCCTAATTATATACCATACTCATAGGCTGATGTCTGCAATAAAGCAATGTATGTTTCAGTCATATTTATTAGGAGCGTCACCTTATTATACCAACGTACAAAGATCATACTGGGATGTGACCAAGAAAGACCACAGACACATTGGACAAATGTTAATTCCCATGCTGAAACACCTAACAAAAATCATAGAAGAAAATAAAAAATCTACACCACTCACTGAGGAACAGCCACCTGCATCAGGTAAAAGTTCCATGTATTATTTCCAGGTAATGATCTTATACCAGTTTTCTGCAGCAGGCATAGATCAAGTAAGTCCAACTCCAGCCACAAGGGCAAAATATAGGCCAGGATTTAAAAATCACACCTTACTAAATGAACTGATATCTGTTGGAGAAATACTAAAAATATGTGCAGATCCTAATTCTTGAGGAATGCGAGTTGCACTGGCGTAGACTAAGAATTTTTTTAGGTTTATGTAAAAACTAATAATCCCTAAATGTATTATTGCATGGAATTTACATAAGTACATGAATCTACCTTGATCAGACTTTTGTAATCCTTTGCATGGCAAGATTCCCTGGAAGTCTATGAATCAGTAATTAGAGCCAGTTAGTGCTCCACTGCTTTGCACAAGTTGTTAGTCTAACACTACGCAGCAGCACTAGGTCATTAGGTAGCACGACTGGCTCAGTGGTTAGCACTATTGCCTTTGCTGCACTAGGTCACAAATTTGAATCTCAGTCAATCCCAGACTCTATCTGTAGGAAGGTTTTATGTTCTCCCTGTGTGGGTTTCCACCAACATCCCAAAAAAAAAATACTCTCGTCCCTAAACTATGTTAATGACATATGAATATGACATTAGAGTGTGAGCCACTTTGAGAGACAGTTAGTGATATGACAATGGATTTTGTAATGTGCTGCGTAATAAGTCCACGTTATATAAATACTGGTTAATAATAACACTAGGGCAATGTTTGCAAACTTAGAGCACAGGCATGACCTCATCAGTGTGATTCTGCTTGCTGATGCTTCTTCATGCTTATATTGACACAAATAGTCTTTCTATGCAAGCAAAAATATATCATCATCTTGGGTGTTGTTATCACCACATCACATGTGTTATCAAAATACCCCAGAAATTTTGTAACATTTTATTTTCAAATCCAATGTTTTAGCCATAAGAAGTACAGCCACCTTTTGTGCAATGCACCAGCTTTCCAGAATATATATACAACTTGTAAAAACACTTCTATGCAACGTGTCATTGTCACCAGGATTTGTGTTTGCCCATAACCTGAAAATAAATTTATTGGTAGTTTTGTTGTAAACGGAGCTCTGATGCTCTGATTGTACATAGCATTTTTTGGTTGATTGAATTAGAATTGTATTGATAAAACCTTAACACAGCAAAATATAGAACTAAAATTTCTTTTGTGCCTTATACTTCCAGGTTATTCTTCGAGGAGCACTCTAAAAGCATCAGCTGCCAATTCAGACAAACTTCAGGTGTTATCTAGTGCTTCTAAGAAGCCCAAACATAAAACAAACACCCCTATGTTTAACAACAAGGAAATAATTCAGAGATATCAAGCCTATTTGTTCAGGTAAATGATTCATTTTGTATGATACTGTGTTATTCCTATGTTGTTCTATGATGTGGTCATTAGGCCAAACAAAAGTATTGCACCTTGACTTTAGGTTAAGTAGTGAATCTTCCACCTTCTACTACTGGTGTGTCAAATGCTTTGTGTGTTGAAGCTTATTTTTTATTTGTTTAGGTTTCTAATTGAGAAGCAAGCAAGTGAACTTGTCCACCTGGAATGTGTGTTGTTGACTGAAGAGATGAGCAGAATCTGGAATTTTTATGAATTATACAAACTGAAAACAAACTTTTCAACCTTGGTTTGTCAAGATATAGATAAGCAGGTTATCATTCGGCAATAAATATTACATTTTCTGATCAAAAAGAAATTTATCCTAATTAATTTACGAGGTGTAGAAATAAACGGATACAGCACATGTGTCTATTTTGTAGATTCTGCAATAATTTCTGTTAACAATCTTAATAAAGAATGATAAAAATGCCGAGCTATGTGTTATGTTAGATTTAAATTTTTGATGGCTTATTTCATTACAAAATAAATTCACAAAGCTTTTTCCTGGCTTAAGCAAAACCAAAACTGGCTTACTGCTAAAATGTGTGCTGTCTCTGTCCCTGCTGTGATTATGTATCCTAATTGTCCTGGCGTTGTCGTTGTAAAGAAAGTCATGGGAAATCCAAAATTGTATACTTGTCACAGGAAAACTTTCTTTTGAGAAATCTTTCTTTAGATAGAACTAAGAGGGGATTTTACTTGCTTTGGAAAACAAGATTTCCTTCCATACCTCTGTGGTATATCTAGGATAGGAACTGAAAGAAAATCTCCCCAATAAAAATCTGACAGGGGTTTTATCCATTTCCTTGCTTATGCTTGCTGTTGGTGCAGGATTGCCTTATAAAAGTATTATTGTATAATAAATACAACAGAGCGTAAAAGGAGACAGGCTTTCAATTTATAAAGTCTTAACATGAAATGTATCCGCACATCTATTGGCTGACATCACTTCCCCAGGATGGTCTGCATATAGAAAATGTTACTAAAGCTAGGGATTATATTGTGATTTTTTTTTAAACAAAACATGTTTTCTTTTTTTAATGAAGCACGTGCAAAATGACACTGAATTAAATATGAATGTAGAATGGGGAAAACTGGTTGATGAACTAACAGAGGTACATAAATCGGCTCTTCAAGCTCTGCAAGAGAAGCATCAAGAAGAGGTAAAGACTATGGGACTTAATCCTAGCACAGTCATACCTGGGAACTATTTTACCAGAGATGTTAAGGCTGCTATTTTACAGCTGGCTATGGAAATATTGACAGCTTACCAAGAGCTTCATTGTGACAACAACCAGGTACAGAATAATTGAGAATTAATTACATTATTGATTATTCAAAGGAAAATGAGTTTGACATTTTGTATTAACATTATTATTATTAATATTTTGATTTATAAACAGTATTTATATAGTGCCAACGTATTACTCAGTACTGTACAATAAATAAAGGGACAGGGACATGTACATAATAGGAAAAAGGGATCTTGATATTACTAAATAGGAGAAAAGGTAATTATATTCTGGATTAATGGACTATGAATAATTTAATGCAATAAACAGACAGTACAAAATATGCAAGAAAATTATTTCAATGTACCTAATATGTGAATGAAATGAAACATTAAAACATTTAAAAATGTTTTGCCAGCTGGCTAAAAACTTAGTTTTGACATATTTGCTAACAAAGTAATAGATTTATTTGCTATTTTATTTAAGTGTTATATTTTGGCTGTAAAGGCTCATTTTAATCTTTTTGTGCTTTCCAGGGAATGTCTTCAACAGAAAGTAAATTATTTACAGATAATAAAGATTCTCAGAATGTTATTTTACAGACCATAGCTGCAAAGTTTGTAAGACAAGAGTTGCTGATCCAAATTCACATGTATAATGTACTTGACACCTACGCTGAGATTCAGGTGAATGTATTCAACAGATTTAACTGTCCATGTCCAAATTAACAAATGCTCATTACACTATTACAATATTACACTACATAGCAATTCTTTTTAATGTATTATGATTTAATCATTTATGCAATCCACAGTTTAGTTTAGTTTATAGGTGGACCATATTATATCTAACTATGTAGGTATGAAACTCAGAAGATGCAGGTAGAAGGACTTATTTACAAATACACCCATATATTCAGATGGATATCATACAGAAAATATTAAAGTGCAAAGAAAAACAATAGCCAGGGTGATGGGTTTAATTGGTAAAGACACAAATTCTATTATTGATGTATTAGGTTAAGTAACATTTGTGTGTGAGAAGTTATAATATTCTCCAATATCTACATATCTTTTACTGTATTTTTAGAACCAGAATATTAGTGATGATATTATGCTTAGTAAATGTATTTATTTTTATGTAAGCAGATTAGTAACTGTGCGGAAGAAGTACAGAAGGTCATGTCCACATTGCGCTGCAAGACTTATTCTGGAAAGACAGCTGCAGAAGAAGCTGCAGACATAATGGAAAAGCAGTATATAGAAAAGCTGATATGTTTCCTGAAAAAATCATACAATGAAAAACAGAATCAACTACCATTGGCTGAAATGAAGGCTCAGCTAAAAGAGGAGCATTGTGCATTAACAGAAAAAATGGTAACTATTCTCTCCATTTCCACATTGCATTGGACTTTATGTTTTCTTACTCACTGTAGTTTTACTATATCACCATCAGTGATGAGTGTTAGTATTTCTTATTTTGACGTAAGCTAGTGTTTTTCTCCTCTTTTCCAGGATTTAGAAATTAAACACATGTAGATAAAACAGACACAGAATCCAAAAACCCTGCATGGCTTTTTTTGGTTATATACTTCTGTTATTATGAAGCCTACACTGTTATGTTCGATACACTGTATGTGTTGTATGTCTGATTCTTTTTGTTATGTTTATCTGTTATTTTTCTCTGAAAACTCAATAAAACCGGTTGAAACCAAAACCCTGCATGAAAAGTGGACAAAACAATAATACGATAACCATTGCTTTACACTTTAATTTTTGCCTCTCTTCCTGAACCACATCTTGCTTATCCACAGTGGCAGTACAACTTATACTAGGGAAGAAAAGGGAAATGGAATGTTGCATCATGTTGTCACTCTGTTGGCACTTACTATATAAGATTTACTATGCAACAGGGGTCCCCAAACCCCAGTCGGCGGCCCACAGCTGGGCGGCTCTGGCCAGTGAACCCCCCAGCGGGGTCAGGAAAGAACCCCACTTGGGGGGCGCACCGGCCTTAGCTGCGGACCATGTCTACAGTATAGATCGCAGGCTCAGGGCGGTGGGCAGGTTGTGTCTCTGGACATAACCCACCCACTCTCCCATCGCAGGCTCAGACGTGAGATGGTAGAGTGGGCAGGTTCTTACATCATGACGTCACTCTGAGGGAAGTTCCTTCCCATTTGACACACAGCTCCCCGTGTATGCGCGGTCCGGAGTCTGTATATTCAGTGGTCCGTGAGCTCCGAAAGGTTGGGGACCACTGGTATACAAGAAGTACTTGAACAAGAACCTTGCAACACCAGGTGTTATTGAATGAAAACTGCAGATTTAAACATATATAGGAAATACTTTTATTAGATATAAGTGATTGGCTTCGCATATAACTTAGCTTAGGTTTATATCAATTATAATGGCTTAAAATTACCAATTAAGCCTAAAAAAAATCTGTATATGAGCTCTAATAATTATTTTCTTTTGTAAGAGTCTCTATTTTATCAGTGGTTGTTTACTACTACAAAATAACATAGTGGACCACATGAATAATGAGGAATATTCTTTTCTTTTTTCAGCTACAGGAGAAAGAGACATTATTGTTACAAGAAATGGCAAAGTGTTCAGAAACCAGGTGTAATATGGAATATGCCATATGTTTTGCTCTACGTCAGAGGCACTTGAGACAGACAGTTATACTTCTACAAGAGCCCTTCAAGTCAAAAAAACAAGTTCAAGAAAAATTCTTTGAAAAAATTAGCTTGCATGAAACAATGAACACTGTAAGTTTTATCTCTAGATATTGCAGATTTTATGAGATTTCCTGTTTCACAGATTTTCAAGTAACTACCATATATGTTTCTTCAAACCAAGATTTGTAGCCACATATTTGCCAACATGCCGACTACTTTGTAATAAATTACAAGAATTTGCTGATGAACATAAGTAATGAAGAGAATAAATTATGTTATCTTTGACTAAAACTTTTTAACACATGTAGCATGCTGGTAAATTTGATGCATAGCAACATCTTTGTATGTAAACCCTTTTGTTCATGATATCGAATAGGGGAAATTATAACATTGTTTTTTTTTTTTTTTTTTAATGATCAAACCTGCAGCTTGAAATTACATATTTAATAACTCATACCAAGGTGTTCATAGGTGAATTCTGTTATGCAGATTGATGTTTTATCTTTTAAAGGTGCATTGCCAAGAAGATTTTTTCCATCTATTTAACAACAAAACAGAAGTCAGATTTTTAATTACAGACTTGCAGCAAATCCTAAAACGAATACAGCTAAGGCAACGTCATCTGAAAGAACTTACTAGTGAGCTAAACGAATATTGCTCTGACAAAGTAAGTGTATTTATTTTTATGTAATATTTTTTGTATATGTTTGCATGATGTTTAAAATTATCAAAATATTGGAGTTCATAAAAAACCAAATGACTTGCACTTCAAGAAAAGAAGAATAAACTGCTCCACAAAGGTGTAGCCCTGGCTACAGTCACCATCGAGACCTTAATCCAATGACAAAAGGCATCATATACAATGCGCCTGACAAGACTTATGGTGTGTGGTCCGTCATTTTTCTTCTTTTTTGTGAGTGCATACCCTAACCGTGGAAAACGAAAATTGAAAAAGCTATAAATGTAAAACAGTTAAATGCTATATGTAGAACCTGTAGTGCGCATAATTTATTGTGGTCTAAAAAAATTTCCCATTCACCACGAGAAAGAACCTTAAACAATAGTATTCATATGTTACCGTTCTTTCTAAGAAGGATTATTTAGAAGAATTACTAAGCAAGAAGATTGTGTACATACCTTGTGCATTTTTAATTTAGAGAAACAGCTATGCAATAAAACATAATAAATATGTTCTTAAAACTGGCTTTTACCTGTAAATTATGCTGAACTCAATAAACAACAGAAATAGAGCTCATATTCACAAGCGCACAATTTTTGAGGCAAAGTTTAATCAGTTAGGATCTGATGTGTTGCATTGTTTTAATTGCATTGACAATAAGGAAATTGACCAATATATTGCTTAGGTCTATTTACAGTGATTAAAGTAAAGCAAAACCTTAAAATAAAATATTTGTTTTGCATTATCAACTACTATGTTTGTAACTGCGATCTAAAATACTCTTGCTTTCCAAGATCATACAATAAAATATAACTATCACATATAACTTGACAGGTACACATTCTAACATGCTTGGAGGAAGCAAATTGTCTAGAATATGAACTTCAAGTCTTTGTAGATCAGCAACTGAAACTTCTTATGGAGGAACTTAAAGAGTTATCTGAAAGTACCCAATTAAATGAAGAGGTAATAATATGTAATTTTTCCATGGAATGATAAACAATGTTACATTTGGACAAAGGTTTCTGATGAAGATATATAGCTAAAGCCATGCTTTGTAGAACATAACCCTGAAACCCTGCTACTAGTAGTAATTTTTACTTTTATGTTTAGGTTTACAACAACTTATATACATTAATATGTTTGGTAAGCTTTGTTTTTCATCTTGGTTGTCTATGTAATCAATCAAAAATATTACAAATAAATTCACATTTTGCTATTTGCTAAATTTCACATTCACTAACTGAATTCTACTCTAGTCTTTAGTATCTGTGTTTTATTTTATCTTTAAATGGCACTTAAAATGAATGTATTACTTGTTTTCTGTGTCTTTTACATAATGATAATTTCTAAACTTCTACTTCCTATAATAGATGTGAGTTCTTTTACATTATTTGTTTTGTTACAGTGTAGAACTGTGGCATCAGAACAAAAGGGGGAAATTCCTTTAGATGAACAAGAATTATTCAAACAATCCAAGCAAGCAGAAATTGAACAGGCTCACAGAAAACAAATTTTGGACGAACGCTTAAAAATCCAGGACCATCTGGAACGTGGAGAATTGAGTGACTTCATGAAAGAGGTCAAGCATGACTGTACTGTATAAAAATTTATGTTCAGGTTTTAGGAAAAAATCACCCAACCTGCAGCTAATGTTTACATCCTCCCTGTAGTTGGTACTGCAGCTTACACTGGGTCATGTCATGTTTACACCTTAAACTGGTACTCAACCTATTCTGGGTCAGGCAGTATTTTCTTTTTTAAGGAATCATCGACTTCCGTTGAGGTATTTTTGCTATTGTGTCTATTGTTTATTGCTTGTGTGGATCCTAATATTATTTACTTCATATTGTAGAAACTTGTTAAGGAACATGATGAAACTATCACTTTTCTTGAGAAGGCTCTCCAGCGAAATCTTGAGATGTTGAATATGAAAATTGAAAAGGATCTAATAAAGAAAAAACTTGAAGAAACAAGCCACCCACACCTGGATATATCACATGGGAATGCTAGTTTACCGTACAGTGAACAGAAGATTCTAACTCTACTGGTAGACAGTATGTATACATATTAGGCCTAATTTAATAACACTCTTCAAGACTGGATAAGATAAACTATCTGGTCTACAAATAATAAATGTTTTTAAAAATCCTTTCAGGTTTGCTAGATCACCCGGAGTCTCCCATGATAGTCTATCTTCTCCAGTCGTACAATGCTTTAATACCCCAGGGTCATTATATTTAAGTAGCAAACATCGTCAGAAATTATGATTACCTAAGATTGTAGACAGATCATCCAAAAATAGTCAGATTACTGCAATTTATTTTTGGATCGCTATACACCATGGCCATGATTTATTAAAGCTCTCAAAGGCTGAAGAGAATACACTTTAATAAGTGAAGCTGGGTGATCTAGCAAACCTGAAATGGATTTCTTAAAGGTATTTTGCTATTTGCTAGCAAATGTTTTGAATCCTGGACCAGATCTATTCCAGCTTCACTGGTGAAAGTGTATCCTCTTCAGCCTTGGAGAGCTTTAATAAATCAGGCCCCATTTATCAATGTATGTAGTGCACATGGGGCAAAGTTGGCATTTAGATTTTGTTGAATGCAGTGAGTATTCAATAGCTAATTCCTCATTTGTCACAGTCAGAGAGTGGAAAATATCAGCTAGAGGTGAGCATGTTGTGCTGCAGACTGATACCAGGTTGCGGTCTTTAGGCACACCAGGGTGGGCAGAACAACGTGTAGTACCAAATCAGCAAGCAAGAGAGTAGTCAGGCAAGAGACACAGGTGGCACAGGGGTCACCAAAGACACTGGTTGAGACTGGAGGCATGGGTGTTACTGAAGACACAGAGGAATGCAGAGGACACAGGAAGGCACTGGAACAGCAAGACAGGATCTGCACAGGGAACAGGCAGGGGAACAGCAGCCTTGACAACAAGAACAGGAACTGGACAGGGAAACAGGTAATTAGGCAGAAGCTGAGAAGGAACCAGTTTAGAAGATCTAAGGGGCTCAGTGGTAGTTTGGAGACACATTGCTCAAACACTGAGCCCTGTGTCTGAGCTAGCTAAATAGACAAGGTCTATCAAGAGGCTATATCCTGATTGACCGGCAGGAGGGGCGATGCACACTGAAACCTGGAACAACAGGTGTGCCTGAGGTCAGAACTGCCCACATGCATAGGAGAGAGGAGATGGCGCTTTAGTGACAAGTAGGAGGAGGTAAATGTGACAATGTTTGAACAACATGTTAAAAATGTGGCTTTCCAGTTTAGCTTGGAGTCTCCTGTACAATTCCCAGTATATTCACCTGAGTATACAGCTTAGGACATCATTTAAAGATCACAATGAAAGGAGAAAGTAGCCTCTACATGAATTTACTTACAAAGTAAAGAGTACATTTCTCCAGACCAGGACTTCTGCAATGAGCTTCCTTCCAGTCAAATATAGGTAAAGTTTAGCTAAACTTGTCAAGCTCTCTTGCTTTTGGAGTCTATAATCTCAAGGTTGTTCATTGCAGCTTGGCAGTGAGGACTAGTGTTGGTCGAATAGCTCACTATTCGATTCGGCAGCTATTCACTCGAATATAGCAAAAAAAATTTGGGTGGTCGAATGTCAAAGTCGAACACCATTAAAGTCAATGGGAGGAAAAATTTGTGTTTTTTTCAGCACTGTGTAGAGCTTCTACAGCCTCCAAACAGATGTAAAAAGATACATTAACCAAGGATACATAAAAAGATACATTGTAAAAAGATACAGGAGAAAGTGTACCGCAGAAACATGCACGATCACTGAACATCACTGATAGTGAAAGATCGTCGGCCAATCAGATCCACGGTTGTTCATTTGCAACGACATTTCTCGTTCTTTGACGTCCTTGGTCACTTTTTTTTGGCCAATCAGTTGTTCATTGGTAGTTCGTCGGTCGTTTCTAACAAGATTATTGGTCGTGTGTATGCAGCTTTAGTCTACACGGACTGTTTCCCCAGCGTTTCTGTATGTGTAATACATGTCACAGCTCCTCTAGGGCTGCGGGAGCGATCAGGGGAGCAGAGCTGTCAGCATAGTAAAGCTCTGCTGATTGCTCTGCTCCCTGATTGGCTGAGGAAAGGGAAATCCTGATGATGCTTGAGCTGTCATCAGGGTTTCCTATTTCTCAGCCAATCACAGAGCAGTAGAGGTAATGAATGGAGATACGTATCTCCATTCAACCTCTATTGCCCTGGTATTGCTTGCGGTTACAGCTAATTGAAGGCACGTGCCAACAATGACATTATGATTCATAATGTTATTGTCGGATAACCTGTAAAAATAAAAAAAGAACAAGTTAAAATAAAAACACATACAAATTAATTCATTTTAAAACTTTTTTTTTCCCGAACTTTTGCTGTCGAATCCCGTGTTTTTCGGGTCCGGTCTATCCGAATTCGAACAGCCATATTCGGGTCGAATATAGGGAACCCGAATTCGAACATCAACACTAGTGAGGACATAGAAGCAAATAGGTACATAAGACAGATGCCTTTTTTAACTTTAAGGGTTTAACTGGCTTGCACAACTAAACTGCACACTGCAGACAAACTGTTGTCCATTTTTGTTGAGCCACAAAAAAAAACACATTTTAAACCCTCTATAGCATTTCTAAAAACTTGACTATTATCTTATCTTTTTTTTGCATTGTACAGATATACGTATATTTCAACAAGCTGAGCAAATTGCATCTGCAAGAACTGTACTTTTGGTCCCTCAAATGTATAAATCAAGTTGTCCTACAGGTATGGTGTCAAATTCTGGTAAAAATAAAATAAAAAACATAACTGGACTACATTTTGCATTGCATCAATTATTCTTTTAAAAGTGATTTTACTCCATCAATTTTATTCAGCTAAAGTCAAAGAGTACATTGAAGTATAAATATTAAAAAAAAAGACAATAAAGTTTCTTACGCTTATTATTGTAATAACTTTATCTACCACACTGATTATTTGTTATTTTCTCTTTTACTGGTGGGACAGAAGGAAATACAAGCAAATATCGAGAATCCTCACTCTTGCTAACTCTGCTGAAGGAAATAGATAATCAACTGAAAGCCAATGACCAAAGTTCTAAGCCAACAGAGCTCAATATTAGTTCAGGTAAGTAAAGTACTGCAGACCCGTTTATGTTGTAAACAGGTTATTTGCCTATTCTGCTTTATTTAATTGAGCAATAACTGGAAATATTCCTTTGGAGTTTGGTAACTGTTATTATTATTTTTATTATTATTAATATTAATAATATTAAACAGGATTGATATACCGCCAACATATTAGGCAGCGTTGTACAATAGGGGTTGCAAATGACAGACAGATACAGACAGTAACACAGGAGTACAAAGCTTACAATACAGGAGATAAAATATTGGTAAAGATAAAAACCTTTTCTTAGCAAGCCTTTCCATGAAATCCTAAACCATTGATGCTAATCAAAAAACATTTCAGCTATGCTAAAATAAAAAGTAAAGTTTTGTGTGAGTCATTATGCTTTCCAAACCTGTGTTTTAAAAGTGACATTGGCTTGATATCTGTGTTAAAGGAGGGCCATTGACTTTACAATTTTTGGTGCATCACTACTTAAATGAGAAATAGCATGTTCGTGTTTTCTACCATACAAGAAGGTTAGCAAAAAAGGCTTTTCAAATCAATTGGTCACCAACACACACACCTGCACCTATACCTTGTTGGCTTAGTGATGTTCAGAGTGCTGGGGGTTGCTGCGAGAGGTGTTGGAGGAAAGCTACTGGAAGGGGGGTTAGAGGACGGCTACCCCTTCTTCTTCTTCTGTGCTAGCAGTTTTCATTAATTTGCAAAAGAACACTATGTTATGTTATGATATGAACACTGTTCTTTGCAGAGGTGTACTTTACAGCCAGGCCAACATGATGTTGCTCCCTTGGGGGTGTATCCATGATCAAATGGGCTTACAAGAAGTGGGTTCAATGATGCATAGGTTATCTTTCAACTCAGAAGAGGATGAAAACTTGGGATTAGAGAAAATGGAAGCTTTGGTATTTTATTTTTCATGATCCTTTGTAATTTTTTTTTTTAGCATTGTAAAGCTAAAATTGTAATGTAATGGAACACCTTGTTTTTTTAAGTGAAAGTATATGGTGTATTTGAGGTGCTTGGTATTAAACTTAAATTGGCATGCAATGAATCTACCTATAACAAACCTTTTCTTTACTCCACAGAACAAAGAAATGCTTTTAGAGACATTCAGGATTTACAAGTAAATTGTGAGGGGGATCTAAGTCCTGTTCATCCTGAAGATTTATCAGGCAGAGAGTTTGTTATATACCAATATGGGATTTATATCCTGCAGCTCTTGAAATCACACATCAATGTAAGTGTCTTTTGAATAAACTTATGTTATGCTTTGTGTGTTTTTTTTTTTCATGGTGTTTTACAAATAGGATTAAGGGAAACCATACTGCAGAACATTGGCATATATTGGCATGATCAAATAAGCAACTTTTTACTAAGTAATACTGAGAAATGCCTGGTTATGAGGGAGACGTTACATCAAATGCATCTTAAAGTAAACCTGTGCTTTTCCCTTGCTGCACAAAGCAATAGGTTCACATTACAGCCTGCTCCTTCAAGCTATTTGTTTCACTGCATTTATTGCCAGGAGTAATGAAAAGAACCCCTATGTAGGCCCTGATTCAATGGAATCTAAAATTATGTTTCCTAAATCCAACATAACTGTTAATACCTATATCTCTTCCTTCCCAACAATGAACGGACCAGTGGGGATGGGAGAGCTATTTGTAGAATAAGGGACATCAAAGTGAACCTGTTGTTTTGCCTTAGTTTACATTTGGCTCAATGTTTACATTCACTTATTCAATTACTTATTTTTTGCAGTAGCACTATTTGCAGTGTTTTATAAACATATTGGGGTTAGTTTACTAAAGGACATTAGGGTGTTTACTTAGAATGAATGTTCACCTTTCAATTGATATTTAATTTAATTTAGTATGTGCAGTGATTCTTAAAAGCTTAGTGAATACCCACTCACATGCAGGGAAATCTAAAAGAATCCTGCCCTGTACAAAGCATTGGTCAGACCACATCTGGAATATGCAGACCAGTTTTGGGCAGCAGTTCACAAAAAGGATATTGAGGAAATGCAGAAAGTGCAGAGAAGGGCAACCAAACTAATAAGAAGAATGGAGAAACTCAGCTATGAGAAGGGATAAGCTGAATTGAATCTATTCTCCCTTGAAAAGAGACATTTAGGAGGGATATGATGATATGGAATAGGCTCCCCCAGAACGTAGATTCAGCAAGTACTATAGATTTTTTTTAAATAAAAAGCTCAAAATTTAACTGGGTATAAAAATGTTAACCACCCTAGCATTCTAATTCTGTCAGTTTTTTGATGCAAAAAGTGGTCCTATTTTTTTGCATAGAAATTTTTGTTTATATTGTGGGCCTGTAATTCCTAGGATTAATTGCTGGGTATAATAATTATATTTATTATATTATAATAATAAATTATAATATATTTACATAATTTTAAATCATAATTATAAAAAAATAATGAAATAATAGACCACAACAATGTAATTTATAAAAAATTCTCACTTAATTTTTTCAAACAAGGGTGCAATCCTTTTGATAAATAATAATATAAATTTAATGCAGATTTTAGAAAAAAAAAATTACATTTTTAGTAGACATGGGGTGTGACAGATTTTGAAGCAGGGTTCCTTCGTCTGTCATCGGTCTTTGAGCAGCAAACCACGCACATCCTTGTAACTGTTGGCTTTTTCTGGGTTGGTGGGATGTATTCAACGAAGTGACGACCGGTCAGGCGTTCTGGGTTGACAACGGTGGAAGCACGACGTCCAGGTCTATTCATAGCCTCTGATGTTTGGTGGTTCTTGACTATGGATTCGGAAACTTGCAAAATAAAGTCTGAATGATTAACAGGATATGTTCTTTTATTGTGTGAAGGTTGCAAGTAATATGTTAGCAAACACAGAGCAGCATAAAAGTTTGCACAAAAAAAAAATTGCAAAAAGTTAGCAAACACAGAGCAGCATACATGTTAGCATAAAAAATTTTTTAAAAGTTAGCAAACACAGAACAGCATACATTTGCATAAAAAAAAAAAAAAAAAATTAGCAAAAAATGTTTAAAAAGTTAGCAAACACAAGAGAAGCTTACCTGTTTGTCTCCACAACAATTTTTTCAATAACTTCATTGGTCAAAAACAACTTCAGGTATGCCAGGGGGTCGTCTGGTATATGTTTATTTCCCTAGTGGTTGAATTTCATGGACTTTTTTAAAGCTAACTAACTATGTAACTAGGAACCATGATTTTGCTTGTTAATGATAGAATGGCCGATGTCAGCAGAGCTTCACCTCATCCTCTAAGCTAAGTGAACTATCCTGAGCAGAGTTAAAAAAAAAAAAAAACATTTGAACAGTGAGAACATGTTATGTTCTCTTCCAGGTATTATATTGCTGTTTCTGTTCTCACTGCATGGACTTTATCGCATATCTTTCCTAAAGCAAATGTTAGATGATTCTCCCAATGATACCCCCAATGAAGACAAATTTTGAACACCATAAAAATCCTATGTAACTCCTCTTAAAAGTATTTTAAATGCAAAATGTATTCTTAGTGAATACAAATATTAAAACTGTGGTATTACTGTTTATTAAGTGAACACACATTTCATGAACATAACAAGAAAAGGTACACCAGTACCCTGCCCTCAACACTCAACTAAAACTATTTTCACTTGCATTGGGTTTTCATTTTAGTGCTAATTCAGTCTTCTTTCATATGGCATGTTATTTCTTTTACAGATTGGTGATCTCTATTTGCATGTCGCATCTTCTTTACCTAGAAATAATTATCAAGGGAATGCCTTTGCTCACTCCTTTTTTTACCTGGTAAGTAACCCTAATGATATATCTGTGCACAATGGGATATAGTTACTAAAGAGAATTAAGTTGTTTGTGTGGCACAATTAAATATCTTTTTGTAAGAGAATTATTAGATTAGTAAATGTTGTTTATCCAGTCACATGCAAGAAAATGATGGACGGCTGAAGTCAGCAAAGTTTTAAATTATATCTTAAGCTAAGTAAAAATTCTCCTTCAAGGTGATAATTAACTTTGCTAACTGAACAGTCTATATTATTTTAGTACGTCAACCCCATTTAGTCTATATAACCTGTATATTACATTAAAATTTAAGTAATAGTTACCTTTCATCCATCATTTTAATCTTGGACAACCTTCAATTTGTTGTAGTGTATTCATACAATTAAAGTCTATGTAAAACTATGCCTAACAATTGAACAGACATGAAATATAAAAACTTATGTCCCCCACTCTGTAAATGTGGGATAACTTGAATCCCTAGTTTTCCAAAAACCCTTCTACAAAGCCTTTTTTGAAGTGGCTTAAGATCGTCAACAAACCTGTAAAGGCTACAGGCATCATATTTTTCATGCATAATGTAAAGTAAGATGGACAGTCAACACTGCTACTATTTGAAAAGCATAGGTTTAGTGACATCAGCCCTTTACAGGGAATGGTGTTACACATAAGAAACTTTGTGAAAGAATCATGAAAATAATTTAAAAAATATACATATAGTAATGTATGATGTCAAACACAATGAAAACAGATTTCGAGTCAACACAAAGAAAGAAGTATAAACTTTTTCCATTGATTTGCAGTCTACGGCTCTGAAATTACTGCTAGTCCTAACATTGAAAAGCTATATAAAAGAAATAATCTGCTAACAGATCAAGTAATTATTATTTTTTTTAATTTTGTACCTGCAACTAAACATGATTTATTTTAGGAGTTATATCTTGCTTTGTATTTGTGATACAACAAGATCAAAAATTGTAAGCCTGATACAATTTTATGCATAACTATATGATCCAATGCATTTTTACAGAGGTCTGAGAAGAAACTCTTTGTCTCTCGAGAGTATCTCCAGTCTATTGGGAGCTTTACTCTATTGCTTGTTCACTGCACAGCTCACATCCTTTTAGATGAATTTGAGGATGATTCAAATCCATATTTCCTGAGGACCTTCTACCAGGTACATTTCATTTTACTGTTGGCGCTGGTTTATAACAAGGACTTTTTATAAAAAATTTAAGTAACCAATTCATAAAGCTTACTTAAAGATGTACTTAATGTTTATATTTGAAATATACTACAGTAAGATAGTAATCTATTCATAAATGGTAATGAAAAACGATAAAAGAAAAGGAGGATTTAAACATAAATTATGAAAGCACAGTATCTAATGCGAAATCCAAAAAATAAAGGTAGAGAAAGACAAGGCATGAAAAGTAAAATCTGTATACTCAGTTTAAAAGATACTTTGGAACCTAATCACACACTTTCCTGAATTGCCAGTGGGAAAAAGTAGACAAGTAAGAGTCGGGTGGGACAAAGTGGTGCAGGCATTCAGTAAAATAAATTGTATACCAATGTAAAAACTTAAACGCTGTAAATTGTGATAACAATTATCATACTGTTAAAATAATTATTTGCTACCTGATCTAAATTAGAAATGTAAATTGCTAGATACCTACACCAGCAAGTTAATCATTTGAAATGAAATGTTTTTTGCTCATGTCTAGAATTAAACAAGTTAAATTGAATGAAAGGCTAATCTTTTGTGACAGTCAGTTGTGCAACCGTCACCTGTACAATTCAACTTCTTTTTATTAAAGTGAGAAAGAATAATTGTTTTACATAAGGCTGATCCTTTACTTTTTTCCTTCCTGTTATCTTTTTCTTAAGTTTATCAAGATTGTTTAACCTCCTCTGTTAAAAAATGTATTCTTCATTGTCACCATATTTTTGTATGTTTTTGCAATTCAAATATTGAAACATATAAGGTGATGATTAGCAATTTTCTCTTTGTACAAGTTTTGGTTGTTAATAATGATGTGTTGCTTTTTACAGGCAATAAAAGTGTGTTTCAGTGAAGGCTTTTTGACTAGATGTGAATTGTCATGTCGTTCACATTCTAATAATGAAACCTCCACAGTTGACAGTATTTTGACAGAAGCACAAGATAGTTTAAATGAAAACCAAAATTTAATTTCTGAGTTTATATCAATGAAATTTGCACCACCAGATGGACATCTTCATTATAAAGAGGTATACAAATAAAACATTTACCCAACAACTGATTTATTACATTTTTGTTTTGCTTGCTTCATTCTCTACCTTGCATGTACTCTAGTCCCCCATATGTGCCTGTGCTCAGTCATAAAATAATAATAATATATTAATAATATTAATCATTTCACTGGTTCTATACAAGGTTCTGTTGTCATGAATGTTTCTGACATTTTTATCTTATAAAAAGGAACACCTCACATTAATTAAAAGCTTCATCACAGATTTACACTGCCCAAAGTTTAAAACAATAATGTTATGTGAAAAGTATAGTCTGTGTTATGGGAATCCTTACAAAGTTTTTATTCTCTCACCTTAGGAGAAAGAGGAAACCTTTTCCATGTATGAAGTTGAGGAAATACTCAGGGAAAAAATGGCTGCAAAGAAAAGAGAATACTTCAATGACAACACTCAAAAGATAATCTAGTAATGTCATATATGCATGTTGGTTTGGTGGAATAACAATAAAGAGAACCAGTCAGAAATGTAATTTTTGTATTTGTATCTCCATTCTTGTAATGATAACACAGCTTGATCTCTCTTTAGAGATGAGGAAACTTTGTATTCCATTTTAGTTTGGTTTAAAAATCTACTGATCTGCTGATGAAATGTATATTCTCGGTACTGAGGGCAATAGTCATATGAACCAGATTCCAAAAAGGTTTGCGTTTTAGAGAGCCAAATGTTGTGAAATTGTTCAGTATGGCATTCCAGACTTACAAAATGGGGCCAAGAAACATCCTGAGCAGTTTCCTACTCTGAGAACTTAGGATAGTGGAACCTGGTGGCACTGGCAGTCAAGCTAAAGGTTCTTAAGCAAAGACTGCTCAGGTAATTGGTAGGAACAGCTTTTAAAGCCGCTTGTAACCCCAGAAATGTAGTATACAGTTTCTAATGATATACGTAAAGATCAAATTTCTCTCCCTGCCTTAATAAATGTATGTACAAAATTCTATCGGTATGCCACTACTGATTCGATAATTCAATAATTAATGCCATATTATTGACATACCCAACCTTATGCTCATGTTGTTAGCCAAGAACACTAGGGTCATCATGTACACTAAACATTCTTTAAAGCCACATGTTGTACAATCTCTTCACATGTTTTACAACTAGATTTTTTCCATTTCCAGTGCAGTCATCTGAAACTCTGGGCCACATTAGTAAAACTTTGAAACCCAGGGGAAAAAAATAATTTGTAGAACTGTTATTGCATAGCCCTGTATGGTTATATATTTACAGCCAGTTTCATATCTGCAAAATGTTTGTCATGCCCTGTATTAACATTAGAAATATTTATTTCGTTTAGTACAACCAAGAAGCAAGAAAACATTCAGGATGGGATGACTGTGGAGCAACTACATGAGACATTGGACCATCTGAATGCTGAACTGATTGCAATCTTGGAGAAAGAAGCTGAATCACAGAAGAATCCAAATAATTTAGAGGAACAGGTTTATCATTTAAAAGCACTACTTCTTGAAAAAGAGTGTTTGAATAAAAAAATAGAAAATTTAGAGAAACATATTACTCTTCTCAGCAATGTATCGTAACAACTTTACTTACTAAAAGGATAATGCATCTGTAAAATTGTAATGAAGTTATAGATTTTATAGTGTATAAATTTTTTCCCATTAGTTCATGTTAGTTCATGTGCTGACAGCTCTGCCTGGCATCACTGTATTTTTGAACAGTGGCAGATAGTCAGCAGGGGATCTTGTGGAAATCCCATTTTGACCACTCATTTAACCTCCCTGGCGGTATTCTGGAGTGTGCCTTGGGGTTAATTTTCAGTACCAAAAGCGGTAACCCCCAAGCCACATTTGGGTTGACATTGTAAAGGGCTTACCTGGTACTAATGAGCCCATGGCCTCTTTGACATTCAAAATGATTGACCTAATCAGACCGCCGGGGAGGTTAATCATTGTCCGAATAAAAATACCTATACATGTTAAATGACATTAACTATAGAAGTGGTCTATATTTACGTGCAGAAGCAGGAGGCCTCATCTGACCCATATCTAAAAAAATAGTTTTTTTTCATTTTTAACCAGCCCTTGTGCATCTACCCAGTCTGCCCAAACAATATCTTCTTGTATATAAAATTTAGAAACATATGTCCATGCTGCCTGATATGAGCTTTGCATTCATAACATGTCTTGTATATCATCTGGTTTACCTAACTGATTTTTTTTATAGCTGTCTGTTAGTTAACTTTTAACTTTCAACTGTTCACTTTTACAGTATTGATATTAAATGTTTTTACAAACCATCTATTGTATACATATAGTCCTTGTTCCTTGGGGGCACTTGTCTTGTTATTGTTGAGAGGTTTTGGCACAGAGTGGAGAAGTCTATGCCACCTGTTCATGTAATATTATCAAATGGATGTTTTTATAACCTTCATATATAATAACTATTGTTTTATACTGCATTGGAATCTGATTTCTATGATGAATGCATGTATTTTTGTATTAAAGAGCCCCCTTTGACAAGTCTACAGAGTGCTTATATTAGAGATGCTGTTGTGTAATTGAATGGCTTAAAAGTTTTCAATCTACTTCAATGATACAAAAACAAAGAACATCATATTATTTTCTAAATAAATAAACAATGTCACTCTAACAGAATTGATAATATTGTTCTACATCATAGCAATCAACCAAAAAGTGGATAAGATAGCATTCATCATGAATGTGCTGCCAGGTCACCAAATATATGTTTCAGAATGTAGCACTCCACAAAGCATGATAGGTATGCTGTGCGCTGTAGTGTATTGTGGTCTGCCATACAGCGCATTAGAACGCCATATACAATGTATGTCAAAACACCTCACATAAAGTGCATGCTGTCACAACACATAAGTGTGCATTGTCTTTTGATGCTAACTGAAATTGTTTATAAATGCCCTGTCATTGCATTGGTACAGCTAAGAAGTGGCATGGTATTTCTTATATACTTCAGTGATGCAACAATTCTATTTTCCTCTTTGCTCCATCAATACCATTAAATCTTTCGCCTGCTCTTTTTTAAAGGTTTGGTGCATGTGCATAGTAGCTAATGTATCTTGAACTCCAAAGACAAAACTCAAATGTACACTAACCTGCAAATGTATGGCTCAGTGTAAATTTAGAAGGAAGTTGCTACCAGGTAAGGCAGCTTAACTACATTTCATGTACATAAAAGTCTATAAGAAGTGTATTTCACCAATGCTACAGGCACTAAGACATAACTATATTATAAATATTATGTATGCTGACCATAAATATGAAATCCTAACCAAATAATTTTGCTTCACAGCAGATGATACCACCCAAAAGTCTTAGAGTTGAGTGGTTACTGTTTATTTAAAGCAGCCATTTCTGACCTGGTTCTAAAAATATTGCTTGCCCCGTTGGAGTCACCATCCACTGCTTTTAATACTTACTAAATAAACTAGAACAAGCATGTAGCCCAGATGTTCAGCTGCACCACTACTATCCAAAGTTATTTGCAACTTTGTTTCCTGTGTGTGCTTACACCTAAAGAATACGTTTACATCCAGGCAATTGGCATTCTTTAGAATGAATTGAGGATGGCAGGTCTACTTGATTCTATCTTCACAATGAAGTCAAATGATGCTTTTGTAGTTTAACAACCATTCCTGGAGCACAAAAAGTGCATAATACAATTAGTGGTCGATAAGTTTGATGACATCTTGTACTATATTTAACCTACTTAAGGTAGATGGTAAAATATTAGCAGAAAAATCAAATGTATGTAAAGGTAATCCATGGGTGCCATTGTCCACCTAAAAAAAACTTTCTGTGAAATAATAAAAATGTAACTCACCCCCAGGCAACATCTGTATTTAATATTACATGTCTCCACATTTAGGGCTGTATATCTGGTGTGTGACAGAGAGAAGTAAAAAACAAATGGCTATTGTTATAAAGTAGTGACAATTTAGTTGTAAGCCAGTTATAATAGTGGACTATAAGTAGCCTAAGTGGGGAGCATCTGATAATGTTTTATTAAACCAGTGGATACTTTTAAATAATACAGTGCAGATAGTTGTTGATGATCCAGTCTTAAGTCACATTGAAACAAGCAAGAACCGCATTATGATAATCAGGAGCCCACGGGACTGGAACCTCCAAACAACAAGGGGTAAGCATAAAGCTACGTACTTCCAATTATTATCGTTGGAAAACGAACGACGAACGATCCTGCACGATATCTACGAACGATCGTATAGCACCGATCCTGCACATAGAGATAACGACACGATCGTTCGTAGATATTGTACACACAATAGATACGATCGTTTCAGCGATAGAGGAACTATGTGCACTACAGGAAAGTGAACGAACGTTCGTTCATTACGCATGCTCAGACCATGGACGATCAACGAACGACCGTACACACGAACGATGTTCAACGATCGTCGTCCAATCCGATCCGCCGGTCCGGTCGTTCGTTTCCAACGACTTTCCTCGTTCGTCGGCGTCGTTGGTTACTTTTTTAACGAACGATTTTTGCCCAATCGATCGTTCGTCGTTCGTTTTGAACGATAAAAATTGGAAGTGTGTACGCACCTTAAGGCTCATTTAGGGGGAACTAAAGTTCCACTTTTAAGTGTGCATAATCATGCAGTTCATTACCCCAGAAAGGGACAGGTGATGTCCCTTCTGCAATAATGGGTCTTATCTGCCTGATCCCCCTGGATATCTGAAGTCAAAGTTGAGCTGCACAGGTGCAGCTTCAGCTTTGGTTGCAACGGAAACCCAGCAATCCTGGCTTCTCTTGCATGTGCTGGGATGAATAGTTATGCCATCCTGCCAATCAAGATGGAATAAGATTGTCTGGAAGAGGAACAAGAAAAGGAAGATGGCGACCCTGGTGCTGGAATGTGAATTGGTGAGCCGATGTTCTGCTTTAATTCACAAATATTTAGTTTATCAGCACTTTGTCTGACAATGTTCTATATTGTGTGTAGTACAAATAAAAAGAAAACTGTGGCCCAGGCTCAAATCCCAGCATCACATTGACCCAGGAATCAGGCTTTAATCCATAGGTAGCACTGTGACAGACACCCTCCAATCACTTGTTTACTTCGTTTACAAAATATGGTACTGCATAAATGTAATCAAAATGCTTCCCCATTTAAAAAAATCTAAATCTAAATAACAATCAAGAAAAAGGAGAAATTGTCAAGCACAATTATGCCTCCAAAACTTCTACAGCAATCTGTAATATTAACACTTCACCTGTAGTGTTCCACAGATTCTCATTCTTACATTCATTGTTACAAAATGTTTTGTACAAAATTGTGTTGTCTACAGAACAATAGATGTTTCCCCGGGGCACCAGGTCTTGTTACAGCAGGAGGCTTTGGCACTTATATTGAGAAGTCTAAGCCACCTGCTCATGTAATATAGATTGAATTCATCGTGCACCTAACACAAAATAACAATTGCCATTGTTTTATGTATCCTAGGGCTCAATCTCACTTACCAGGGAGAGAATGCTTGGCATAAGTTCAAGTCTATTCATAAGGGATCTCATGTGACCAATGTACAAAGTGGCTATTTGAGCAGAATACCTTTTGACCTAAGGAATTTCATGTCACTGCAAAGACATTTATAGGGTATTTATTAACAGCCAACAGCCAGATCTGCAACAGTTGTGGTCATTTTTACACCAGTGACAATGGTTTGCAAGGAAAGTGATAGTACCTCAGTTAGAATGGTATCATAAAGCATATGTACAAATGTAAGCTTCTGGGCCACATTTAAAATTATATGAATTCCAATGAGGTAGTTGCGGAATACATTTTGTTTTGTCAATTAGTGTGCTAAATGTAACTACCACTTTTTAGCAATAGTGTAAAATTCTATCTACATTTACAATATATAAGCCATTTTTATGCTGTTGATGTAGCTGGCTTAAAAAAAACAGCCAAGTAATTCCTATGGTGACTAAATGGTTGGTATAATTATCTTCCAGTTATAGGGTGGAGGGTTTGAATTTCAGTTGGCATACTATATTTATAGAGTTTGCATGTTATCCCTTTGTTTCCAGGAATTGTCATTCTCTAAAAATTGTTTAGACTATATTAAAGAACATCTATTACTATATTTTTGCTTGCACAAAATAGATCCAAAGGCTATGCTGCCGGTCAACCTAACAGAAAGCGCAAAATTCCTAGTCACCTCTGGGTTTCAAAGCTGACTTTAGTAGTGTCAGTCTTTTGTTTCTTAGTAAAAACATAGTAAAAACATTCAGCTTCAGACCTATTTTGGGATTAAATGGGTTCCCACAAAAAAACAGTCCAATTTTCTACAGTCAACATTTATCTTTAGAAAATATATGTAATTAGGTTCCCCTTACCCATCCAAATATTTGTCCAGATCTCTTCCTTAGTTTCAACAAAACAATTTTTATCGTTGGAAATGAACAACGAACGACGAACGACCGATTGGCCAAAAATCGTTCGTAAAAAAAGTAACCAACGACGCCGACGAACAAGGACAGTCGTTGGAAATGAACGACCGGACCGGCGGATCGGATTGGACGACGATCGTTGACCATCTATCGTGTGTACGGTCGTTCAGTGATCGTCCATGGTCTGAGCATGCTCGCTGAACGAACTTTCGCTCACTTCCTGTGGTGCACGTCACTTCCTGTATCGTTCAAACGTTCGCATCTATCGTGTGTACAATATCTTTGAACGATCGTGTCGTTATCTGTAGGTACAGGATCGGTGCCATACGATCGTTCGCAGATATCGTGCAGGATCGTTCGGCGTTCGTTTACCAATTATAAAAATTGGAAGTGTGTACGCAGCTTTAGTCTCTCCTGGCACCTTTTTTTGCAGTACTAAAATACATGCATAATCCAGGGGAGCGGTGTTGTCAGTAATCCTTTAAAATAGTATATCCCAAGGAATGAGATGAAGACCTGGCGGCAGGATGTGTGTAAATTCTGGTATGTCCAGAACTGTGGTGAATGTACCAAATGTACACACAGCTTAAGGGTACATTTAGAAAAGAAGAATTTCTTCCAATATTTTGAATCTTATATAGTTTTTTACATTTTCTCAATAAAAAACTGTTTACAAAACTGTACCTTATTACCATTGGATGGGTCTGTGAACAACTAGTGATTCAATGATTCTTCAGGCAACCATTTTTAACATGTTAACTCAACACTTTGGTTTCTTTCTATGTGAGAATTTTTGACAAGTGTTTAAGGGACATTTTTGAACCCCAAACTGCTATTCAGTATTAAAGTATTAATGCAGCAAGATCTCTACAACTATGTTGATGCAGTGCTTACAGAAAGCAAGAATCCTGAATTCTGGATTTCTAATGACTTTGTGTTTTGTGGAAAATAGAAAGAGATTTGTGTCCAAACTAGGGCCCGTAAACCTTCTGAGGATGAAAATTTTGGAGCAGTAGTTCTGAACTAATGGGCAGCCACAAACTGTTTGTAAGAATGCCCTTATATCAGACTGACATTTATAATAGATATCAGAGAGAGTTGATTTATTTCTGTGTGGTCTGAGAGGGTGTAATACACTCGCCGAGAAACCAGATCTGTATAAATATATCTTTAGCTAAGATTATTAGGAAGGGTGTTGTTTAACCTCTCTTTCCAGCCTTTTTGCTCTAAAATATATTTTCTAAGTCTGGCATAATTGGTTTAATTTTAGTGATATTAAACATAGAAAAAGAAACAAGGTAGTTTAGGGAGAGGTTCTTGGAGTTCTGAATGGAGATAATCCATTGGAAAATCACATTGTTTCTGGATGCCAATTAGATTTAGCTAGATACCACCTAGATTTACAGTAGTGGTAAAGATAAAGTTATCTCAGGCCTCTATATGCCTGCACGGCTGCAGACACTAGCCTTGTTATTATTACCAACTAGCTGATAACCCAGTGTTGCCCGGGTATTTATTTATTGCAATCTTTTATTATACAGGAAAAGGAATCAAATAAAGCTATAGTGATTTTTCTTGTCTATGGTGTTGTTTCATTTTTTTGCCCGTGATTGCACTCGGACAATTGCCTTACGCTTTCGCAAAGGCATTATAACAGGTCAGAAATTTGTAAGAGAGTCTAAAAAAAAGTATGTAAAAATACACACATACTACATACATCCAAAAAAAGCTCTAACATATAGCACAGAGCTGTACAAAGATGACTGGTGCACTCACATGAGTCTTAGTCATATGTATAGCAAGTTTGGTTAAAATGTCTCCATGCGTTTTCGAATGATGGTGGAACATATTCACATACATACGCACATAAACACATACATCTAGTTTTATATATAGATCATTGGATTCTTTTCCTCTTTTGCATATCACTTATTGATTTTCATGACCTTTACTTTCTTTAAGATGGAACATTACCAGTCAC
This sequence comes from Pyxicephalus adspersus, assembly GCF_032062135.1. Lineage (NCBI taxonomy): Eukaryota > Metazoa > Chordata > Amphibia > Anura > Pyxicephalidae > Pyxicephalus > Pyxicephalus adspersus. Next base: position 33,218,419 of record NC_092868.1, on the reverse strand, counting down.
TGGGAATTTATGAAATCCACTTCCAAAATTATTGATACACTGTACCTGGTCTGACTTGTGGTTGCTGGTTGTTTCTGCTCCTCCTTATCAACTCGTTACATTTAGGTTTAATGGCATTGGAATATTTATTGTCCAGTTGATTAACAGCCTCCCAACTGTCATAAACCTTAAGAAGCAGACTGGTTCTGTGAAATGCATTGAGAATTAAAAAAAACATAATATAAATGCCAATTACAGAATGGTAATGCCATCTACTGGATTAATTTAGATACCTAATAATTGTTAACCTCACTGTCTTCTCAGGAGGTCGTGATGTGGTTTACAATATGATTTATGTACAAATCAGTTACTTTTATAAAACAAATTATTTTAATGTTTCATTGTTTAAATAAAGTTGTTGCTTTTATATATTTACACAAAAACCTCCAAAACCCACACCTTGTATTTTTTTCCTATTTCTGACCCAGGGCAGAGCCAACGTTGGTTGTTTTTAGTTCTTCCATTGGGTTGTTAGATGGTAGGGTGAGCCACAACCTAGCAGTTACCAGGGCAGAGGACAGATAAGCCTGTTTTGCAATATTTTTTGAGGGTTTTTTTTGGGCCTTGATGAAAGTGGTTATTATTTTTTCTTGTGGGTTTGTTTGGGTATCTTTAGAGAAGCTTGATGAAAAACATTGTTACATTTTGAAAGAAATGTGATTTTAATTGGGCTAATCCTACAGATTTCAAAGACAGGAAGTGATTATAAGGTTAAATACATGAAAAACTGTTGAAAATTGCTAGATTATCAGCATAAATTTAGTCGTTTTAGCCTTTGTTAGTACAATACTATTGTATTTGAACTGTTGAATCCATTGCTGAGGGTTTAGGGTTGCCTGTTTCCTTGACCAGTTGACCATAGAAACCTACTTTTTTTCTCTTTTTTTTTGGTAGTCAGTTGCCTGCTGAATGCATAAAGCTCCATCTTTAATTATGGCAATTGTCAGCTATTATTAAATCCTTAATTAAAAGCTGATAAATGCACAAGTATGGTAATTTGAAAAAAACAATAGACCTCTGCTGAGATTGGGTGTCCACCATGCAAATAATCTATACACTTTTTTCTTGTGCTTTGGTAATGTGATCACATAGAGAATATAACTAGGGCATAGGGAAGAAGGAAAGGTTGTCTTTAATTCTTTATGCTCATTTACAATCTTTTGCACCTAATGGATGTTAGAACAAATCAGAGGAGTAGAGATAAGTCACTTCTGTCTCAAAAATATAACGTCAGACTCAAAATCTTAAAATGTTTCTGAAAAAATACCTTTTTAGGAAAAGTATAAATTCAATACAGAATCTTTTTCATTTAGACACAAACCAACTGTGCTGACCTGGCAATACTATAGACATTTTTAGACAGTTTTTGAATGTAATATAGAAATAAGTTATACACAAGCTCACAAAAGTATTATTTTCAATGTCAATTTCTTTATTTAGCAACAAGCAGAATAGTGATTTAAAATGAATAAAAAAAAAACCATTACTTGAAATAACAATCTTAAAAAGATTAATCAAAGTTCATATTTTATTTTAAAAAGCTTTGAATAATAAAATAAATCTAGATAATCATACAAGTAATCATTGCTATGTGGAAGAATAATTCAGACTAATTTGCTTCATATATTAAAACTCATAAGTAAATTACATTACACAGATTACAGGAGATACATTCAACATTTCTCATATTTTAAAGTGATTTAAGGAAATCATTTTTGCAGCATATATTACTATATTATATATGATTATTTAGTATGCCTATTTTCCACTGAATGTGAAGTTATCCACTCCCTTCTTCTCAGATTGAGATGCCCGGAGTCTTGACATTTTATAAAGGATGAAACTTGCAATCGCCAAAGCAGCCCCTAATATTATAGCAATGACCAGTCCAACAATGAGTCCAGTTAAAGTTCCCTCCAGCTGCTTCACCTCTGACCCACCTAAAAAAAAAATACAGAATACCATCATGGTTTTTTTTTTATATCTCATTGCCACCTTACAGGAAAATAACTGATTGCTAGGCATATCACACAGCAAACATAATATAACCCCCTATAACATCTTTTATGGGGGAGTCTTATTACCCCAGAACAAGAAATGTGTTACTGGTAGGATCACCAAATAAAAAAAGAAAAACTATATATAAACTACATTTGTGTTTTTGATTTAGATACACTTTAGGTTTCCTCATTTAAATTTACACTTTATCTGAAGACCTTCTTTTTCAAGTTGAATAGTCGGTTCTACCAGGACAGATATGAAAAAATATTGCAGTGATTTGTCTGCATTGCACAAACCTAGAACAATTTGTGGAAATGGGCACCTTACTACAATGGCATCCATAGGCCAGACATAGGGTATCAGGGATACAGAAGCTATGGGGACCACCAAGCTTTAAATTACAACAAAACTGGTATAATGTCTTTTGTTTTTCCTTTGCCAAACCAGGGATGTTTTTGTCATTTTAGGATATTTAAACATGTTTTATTAGTGATCTCCTACATTATTGAATATAAAAGTATTATTCTTAAGATCATTAACTTACAAGACAATTGAAATTCAATTTGTTAAGTTAGATGAGTGCAACAAGGAATCCATAAAATGTCAAACAATGAATGTTTGTATACAGCTAGCCTCAGGTGAAAATCAGTGAAAATACTAAAAATATTTACTTACTACTTGGCAAACTCAGGACTTGGTCTGTTGATTCTAAAAAGAAACAAGAGGACAAAAATTGAAGAAATTGGTTATCCATTATGCAGTAATAATTATTAAAACATTGAAATTGAATGTATTGCAGAGAGACAACTACATATAATGTTCAAATACATGTATGAAGATTGTTTTACCAGCCAAAGAATCTCCAATTTTGTTTTGATAGTTTGTACTAAACTTTATATCTGGGTCACTGATCCCCCACCCTTCCTTATTCTTTTTCTGCAGGTAAGCAATACATCTTGGTCTCTATCTGTCTATATGCACTTTAAAAATGTGTGATCAGTTACGACTTTTTTGCAGAAAGGGACAGGTGATGTCCCTTCTGAAAAAAGTCTTCTTACCTGCCTGATTACTGTCCATCTGTCAAAATTTGCTGATCTGCACATGCTCAATATTGGTTGTCAGAGACACCTTCCCCTGTAAGTCCTGGGACTGAATGAACTGAATGAGCCTGTACTGAAGTTCTGGATATCATCCCAGCCTGCCAATCTATATGGCTGAAGATCAGATTGCGGAAAAGAAGAAGGGAGAAGATGGCAGCACTTGCAACAGAATGGGGACAGGTGAGTATCCCTGGGATTTAGTTCTGCTTTTCACTCACACTAAAAAAAAAGCAACACTCTGCTATATTGTCACCCGGGTTCACAAATTTTTGTTTTTAAATTTTTGACTAGCAGCCGTGTACAAAAAAAATAATAAAGATCTGATTGGCTTATAGTATTGCTCCTCCCTCCCCCAGTCTGAGATATGCAACAACACTGTGAATTTATGATGTACTTGGTCCAGTGGATATTTGAAGAACACAACAGTCATAATGCTTTAAAAAATGGAATTCATACCACATATTACACTGATCTTTTTTACAACATAGGTATCATATCATTTTATGAGTAAAAATGGGTAGCAGTGGGTACATTGGCCTGGGCTGAAATGACCCCTATATATAAAAAAACACAACTTTCATTAATACATATATGTCTTTTCTAACCTGTATCTTTTGTGACGATAGGTCCAGATGACACAGTGACCTGTTCTGTGGTTCCTTGGGTTGCTGCCACTTCTGCAGCTCTCCTCCTTCTTGCTACAGGACTAGCTGTTGTGGTTGCACCATTGCAAGCCTACATAATTCAATTAATACAAAATATTTATTGCCACCTAATATATATTGTCACCATATTGTAGAGAGATTTGCAGCAATTATGAAGAAATCAATTTCCTTTCACAAAAAAAGCATAGCCCCAGATATCAAAAATATAGTCAAAGTTTTCTAGGTACAAGGAGTACACATTTCTGGGTATATAATGTAAGAGACAGGTACAAACTATAAGTTTTTCTTTCAGTTTAGAAGGTCTTAATTTCTCCTTTGGCAATACATGGAGATGCACTCAGGTAAATACAAAACTCTTGGTTTGCATCAATTTAATAAAAATGAGCCCTAATATGTTAAGACATGAATTTGCCCAATGGCATTGTTGGCACAGCTCTACAATCAGATACATTCTGAGTTACATTGTGTTTTTTTTTTATTTGATGCCATGATGAAAAGTAGGACAAAGCTGGATGAGCTCTACTTTGCTCCAGGATGGCCACCAGAGCGTTCAAAGTGTAATGACACAATCATGTGATTGTTCTAGAAACCAATAATGCAAAAAGTATTTTAAAAAAGTTGACCCTTACCATTTTTTTTTTGTTTTTAACATTAAATGTGTTCAGTTTACATTTCTTATAAATAAGTAATTGTCATTAAATTGTGTACATCTTACCTAACGAATGAAAAAAATCTCCACTTCAAAAATGACTGCTAAAAATGTTTGTTAGGGTTTCAATGCCAAAAAGAGAGGATATAGCAGATACAAACATTGTAGCTGGCATATCTGGGAGCTGGTGACACCAGCAGCACTGCTAAAACTTGCTAAAACAGTTTTAAAGCAAAGGTAAAAAATATACAACAACAACAGTAAAGACCCAGTGGGTATACAGTGGAATAATCATACCTGCAAATAATTTTTACATGTCTCAGGTTGGCACAGTCTTGTTATGCAGTGAATGTAGATGGTTGATGTTGGCAGACCGCTGTGCTCCACAAATCGGAATGTCTCAAAACTGAATTTAGCTGATTTTCCTTCACCATTTGTTAATATTTTGGTCTTGTCTGCTGGTAAACACCTTGACAAAACACAACAATAAACATGAAGGTTAATATGCTTCTTGTACTAAAATTCCAAATAAGAGACAAAAACAAGATTTTCAAACTGAATTTATTATGGTAAAGTGTGGTAATCAAACAGATATATTTTTATCCTCTTCACTTTTTAGCTTTGTTTTTGTTATTACTTACTATATTCACTATAGGCTTATAAAAAAAAACTGTTTTTATTCAGGCCATGGTATACCTGGACATTGATAGTTACATTCAAATGAATTTGGTATGTAATGGTAAACATTTTTTTAAACTTATCCAACCTGCTTTCCTGGTTCTCATAAATGTCAGGAACCTAAACCAGATTTTATAGCCACAAGAGTAGCTCAATTACCTTTACTGCACATGACTGGATGGTTTAAGTGGCCAAATCATCACTTTATTTACTAAGCTAAGTATTTAACAAGTCAACCCCAATGTGTTAAGACAGGTGTTGATTGTTCAAGAACATAATGGAATATAAGGTCTGAAAGATCAATTTGTTCTAATTGCATAATTGTGCGAGGTGTAAAACCCCTTTAACACTACAGAATATGTCCAATTGAAGATAATAACCACTACTACCTTGATCCACAAAATATGCTATAAAGGTTTTAGTTGTTACCCCTGTAGAAATTGCATTCCTAATAAATCTATGGTGAGCTAGCAAAGTTTTATGACTTCTCTTGATATATACTTTGTGAATTGTGGACCAGGCATGGTCTGAAGTCCTTTGGCATCACAATGGATAGCACTGTTATGCACAATATGAGAAAAATGTTGATGTTGCCACTTGCCCCAAGATTGCTAATCAATGGTGTAAATGAGTCACTATCAACATGTGCTTTGTTTAGGGCCTTGAATGGACCCACACCCCATTTCCATGAAGGTAACAGCTAGTTCAGCACACAGGCAAGAGAAACCCGTTGGGTGTCATTTCAGTAAACTAGCCAATGCTGCCAAATAGTTGAAACTGTAATAAAGGAGCCTGCTTATCGTAAACATACATCTTTACAGTCGCCCTTTAGAAAAAAGCCACTGAATGAAACTTACCCGGTCAATAGACTAAATTTATCAACAGTTGTAGACAGTGGTGATGGGGTTGCAAAACACTCATCCAGGAGAACATTAAAGCTAGATAAAAGAAAAGCACAATAAAAATCTGATTTTCATGCTTTTTCAGGCTTTGTAATACTGTATAACTATTACTATTGTACTATATCACACATATCATTATAGGGTCCAAGTAAACTAAACTCATTCTGTGGGTAATGCTGTAGGTGACATACCAAGTGAGCCATAGGTGAGCTCGGTGTAGCTGAGGATCTGCTATACAACAGGCTAGTAAGTATGCAGCATCTCTTTATCCAAAGTGGATTAAATGCAGCGACAAGATCTTTTTCCTGGCATAAGGTCTAACACTGATCTTAGAATGTTTATGTATACTATAGGGCCATTATATTCTACATTAATAATACATTTAGGGCAAGTAGTGAAACAAGACCTTACTTTGCAGTTAAATTCATGGCTGCAACTTCAACATATACATTCTTTTTCAGTGGAAGGGCAGTTCCATTAAATTGAAGTGGTGTGGTACTATTTTCATCCTGCCAAAATCAATAGTTATTAAAGAAATGTAGATTTGTATGATGAATCAATGGTATTTTTACATTTACAGTGTTATCCTGGAAAAGAACCTTTAATCAGTGGATTCTGTAAGCTTGCCATTTCTGATTGTTCTGAAAATATTAGTTGCCTGGCAGTTGTTCTGCTGATAATTTCAGGCTCTGAGACACTAACTGACCTCCTACAGATGTAGAAATAAGAAATTCTGACATTTTTCTGGCTTTATTTTGGTACATGTTTGATCAAGATTACTGATTTAAAAAATATAAAAACTAGACACAACCAGACAGATATCCCAGAAATGGCAGCCCCATGTTTCTATCATGACAGGTATATTTTAAGAGGCAACAATTACGTTGATTAAGATATAGAATCAAGAAAACACCACAGTCTTCTGCCAGTAACAATTCATATCCAAATGGTAAGCTCTACTCTCACTGGTTATTCTTGCTTCAATTTGGACACTGGTCAAACAATCCCGGAATAGGAATTTTGAAACCTTACATTGATTCTTCAGTGCACATAACAGGAGGAACCCAGGGGGCAGATGAGGAGCTTCTTGTACATATAATATGCAATTACAAATAGAAGCAATATGCATAGTGATGGATTTTAATTAAAATGCTATTAAGAATACTTACAGCATATAGTTGCATACTTAAGGTACTGATGAAGCTACCATTATTTGTGTTCACAGCAACATTTGCTGAGGACCTGTAAGTAAATTTATGTTATTATTATCAATATTGCAGTAATTAACTTTGGTAATATAACTAATAAAACTCTGCCTATATAACCCTGCTAAGGTAGTCTTATTCTTGTTCCTAAACTATATCTGTACTATAGCTAAATTCATGTAGGATGCCTGGTTCTAGCAGTTTACGAGTTTCTGTAATTGTATAGGTACTTAGCAAAAATGGAATAATCATACATGGCATTTTGGCATTAAGAACATTGGATTAAAGCATAACAAATGTCTCCATTGTTCCTTTTTCTTGTCTACAGTTACAGTGCAACTTGTTGACAAGCTTAAAGAGGAAGTATACTCTAAACACAAACAAAAACAAAAAGGGTGAAAAAAAATTTGACGATCTCACTGCACATCTCTCTTGGAGCAAAAAGGCTCCTTCTTCGCATGTCCGAGATGCACGGGCATGCGTAGAAGGAGCCCCCAAGAGCCTCCCGGGATGCCTGACGTAGGTATCCCGGGAGACTTTGCACTCCCATTCATTCTTATCCGCCTAGGCGGCCGTGAATTAGGGGGGCGGTGCTGCACACTTTTTTTTTAAAAAAAGGTGTTTCACCTAAAAAAAAAAAAAAATAACAGAATTTTTACCCTACATAAATACACTTACATATATATGTATAACAAATATTTGAAATAAATATATATATTTATATATATATGTTTTAATGTATATCAAGCACAGTTTAAATATGCTCAGGAAAGTGAAGGCAAGCTGTCAAAGTAAAGATAAGTAGGGGGCAGAGGTATTCATAGTTTGATATGTTGACACTGTTGGGACTCATAATATGAAATACATTTAAAAATCTTATCCATTTATATTTGACATTTTTTTGGTGGCTTAAAAATATATATTTTGCATATGTGGTACTTACGTTAGCAGCTCAATGTTGTTTAATAAGTACTGCAGCGGATAGTAACAGGAGTAACTGTAGTTTAAGTTAGTACTGTAAGAAATGAGGCCTGTATCTGTTAACACCGGAGTGTCCACATATCCTGAGATGACCACTGTCTGTACATTTGAGAATTGCTGAAAGTCTCCAGTTCCACTACTGCTCTCAATCTGTAAAACAATATTTCTATTAAGTGATCATTTTTTGAGTCAGCTATAGTGCATACATAAATACATGCACATTGCACATTTGCTAAAACGTTTATGTGAATTTTTAAAATGGCCATAGATCTTAGCTAGAGATCAGATATACCAGTATGACCAAACAAACCATAAATCAATCAATAAATAACTTCTGTTTTAAAATACATACTTATATCATCTGAGCATACATGTAAATGAAAACAATAAAAGGAAACATAAACTACCCTGGTTTTAACCTTACAGTACCTCAAAGGAAACCATAGAAAAAGGCCAAAACCAAAACTGACCTGTCTGAATCACTGTCCCCTCATAAAAAAAACTGCTCAGAGAAGTGTGTTTTTACCCACAGGCGTAGACTTGCAGTAAACTGCAACTTTGTACCGCATGCTCAATCACACTCCCTACCACTTCTATTCTATTGTATGGGAGCGGTTAGAGACCACTTTGTGCTGCATTGCATTACGAATTCTGGAAGCAATGTGTTGCATCTAGCTGTGCAGTTGCTTTTTCTTCTCTAAAGAAAGGACCACACCACCAACACATTAAACCACACAACAAAGTGTTTGTCAAACACTGTGAATGGCTCCAAAAACTGCTCCTGAGCACATACTGGGTTGTTCAGGAGCAGCTAATCCTGCAGTCTGAAAGGGGGCTATTTCTAGTAAAAATTACATATCACTGAACTGTCATTATCATTTAAATGAAAGGAGATACATAAATAAATATATTTCTATAAATGTGTAGGTGTGTCAAGAAGAATGTCTTATCATTAGGTATTGTTATTCATCCCTCCCCTCAGGTACGTTGTCTTGGTGTCACCTTCTATTTTGCCCTCTCCTTCACCCCTATTAATCAAAACATTTCCAGGTCCTGTCACTTTCACCTACGCAACATCTCCAAAATCCACCCCTACCTGTCCACTGAGACCACCAAACTCCTTGTACATGCTCTTATCATCTCTCGTCTGGACTACTGTAACATCCTCCTCTCTGGTATTCCACTAACCTGACTCTCTCCTCTACAATCTATTATGAATGCTGCAGCCAGACTCATCCATCCTTCCCACTGCTCCTCTTCCACTGCATCTCTTTGTAGTTCTAGTCATTGGCTTCCATTTCACCTTAGGTACCTGCTTTGCCTTCAAATTACTCCATAGTTCTTGTCCCACTTACCTTTCTGATCTGAAAAATACAACTCTAGCTTCTCTGTTCACTCCTCCTGCTAATGACTTCCTCCGCTCTAGAATAGTCTTCCACTTGCTATTCAGCTTGCCCTTCTTTTCAAACTTCCCTACCCATCTTCTTCTGTCTTCTAGACCCTCACTACTTACCCCCAATACCCCCCCCCCCCCACCTCCTATGTGTGATACAGGAGGTGACAGCTGTTAGGACTTACAATACCATAGGAAAACTAATATAACTAATATAAAGAGACTGAGAGAAGGCCTGCCAAGTGTAGAAACAGGCATCCTGTTACTTAGGCAAGAATTTTACTGGTAAATTATATTTTTTTAATATCTGTTTTATGACAAATACCGGCATATTGTATAAAACTATTATAATGCTTACCGTTATAAAATTTCCACATGAATTTTGTGTAGTATCATTAATTGGGAATTCAAAATTTACAACTGGAGGTTCAACCTTATCATCAAGAATTCCCATACAATAATTTCCAGTGTGTTTCCCATTAAGAGCCAAAGCTGAAGGGTCAAACATGGCGTACTGAATGGGACAAGCAATGATGGACAGTAGAATGCTGGATGGACCACAGGTGACTGTAAGATCACTGTTTACTGAGAGAATAGAGAAACAAGAACATAAAATGTATTTGTACTTACTAAACACAACGAAAATGAAGATTTTACTTACACATCAACGACCCATTCCCAAGATTCTATGGTATAAAGAATTATCTATTGTTTTTATTATGGTTTATGATTTTGGAATTTCACATTCAAGGGAAAGTCTTCAGAATACTTCACATGAATGGGAGCAGTTGAGTCTGCAGCAGAACACTGTGGTTTATTGCAGGTCCAAGTCCAAGTTTATTCTGTGCTAGAGTTTGTGTAACCCATTTGCTGCCCCGTTTCGGTATGACAAACCACATAAATGTACAATTCCTGTCTTCCAGGGCCAAGACCAGAAAATGACGCTATTTACATGACAGTCCTGGCCTGTAGGCAGTCCTAAAGTTAGACATTGGATTGCCAAGCATTTCCATTCTTCACACAAATCAATAAATGATACAACATATTTTCAAACTCACAAAAGTTATCAAAACTACAAATGCCCGCACTCAGAATTAACTAAATTCAGAGTCTGTAAGAATGTGATCAGTGATCCTTCATCTATCAGATGACACAGAGTTCAGTAAACTAATAATTGCTGGTGGTCATAAGCTTATACAAAGTCCCAAAGCATAAGCACCACCAGTTTCATGTCACCAGCGGTACACTTAGGCCAATGGTTTGATACTTTTGCATTGAAATGGTAATAGTTATACATATATAGATAGATAGATAGATAGATAGATAGATAGATAGATAGATAGTCAACAATGGTACATACCTGGATACCTGTCATAAAGAGATGAGCAGTTTAACCCCAGGCAATTTCTTGTCAGTAAACCAAAGATAACTAAAACAGCTAAGTTTATTACACCTAAAAGAGAAATAATTAGTGTAAAAAGTGTAGTGTAGGTAAAACATATAGACGCTATCAGGAGATTGTTGAGATGTAACAGTAAACAAGCAATATGTGCTTCAATCGTTAGAGTCTCCTTTCTTTCTCGCAGATCTTTGCGGACATCAGTCACATTCACTGTCTTGCCACATTACAGAGAGAGGGTAATGCTGCAGAACATTTTGCAGTCAAGAAGTGATAAACACAGAGTGTAACATTTAACCTCCCTGGCGGTAGTCCCAAGTGTGGCTCTGGGTTATTTTCAGTACCAAAAGCGGTAACCCCAAGTCACACTCAGGCTGGAATTACAAGGGAGTTGGGGACACAAGGCCAGGTGAAGGAGATGCCGGCCTGTCCGGGCCATGTGAGTGTGCGGCTGGGGGCTGGACCAGGCGGGAAATTTGAAATAATAAGTATTTTTAAATGTACAGCTTTACCATTTAAAAATACCTATTATTCAGATAGCCAGGGGGTTAATGACACCACCAGATTATATCAAGCTGTTTATTGTGAGATGGTTTCAAGAATTTATAGACCTCTGGTATCCATCCTGTGGCCCAAAGGGAACATGTGGACACTGATAGTTGTTGTGCAGCCCTCATACCCAAGTTATTAGTTCTACATCATATTTCTAGTCTGTAACCAAACCCATCACATGCCCCTGTGTCTGACCATAATTTTCTTCAGTGAATACACTTTCATCAGTGAAGCTGGATGATCCAGAAAACAAGAAATGGATTTCTTAAAAATTAATTTGCTATTTGTAAGCAAATGTTTTCAGCCCTGAAGCAGAACCATTCCAGGTTCGCTGGATCACCCAGCTTCACTGATGAAACTGTATTCTCTCCAGCCTTAGAGCACTTTAATAAATCAGGCCCAATGTCTGAAGTTTCCAACATTACATATACTGATTTACAAATTATGTGCAACCAATATGTTGTCAGGGATTGAAGCTGAGGTCCCCTTTGCCACATAAAACATTAACCGCTGTCATAGACAAAAGAAAGCAGTTTGATGTACAGACACAAGACTACTGCCAGACTTCACAAATGTTTTCATGGCTGAATGGGCACACATGCTCACAGACTTACTCTATATACAAAAAGCCTTTGCTTTAACACAATAAACTGTATATCAACGCCCACAGTTTTGTAATGTATGTTTAAATGTCAGGTGTCCATAAATGTTTTTCATAATGTGAATATTAATTGTAAACGTGAAATAAAAGAGTTCACATAATTTATATTACCAACTTTATATATGTATTAACCAAATACAGTTGTCATGACACAAAGTTCTATACCTGGTATGATTAAACTTTAAATTAACATTTGCAATAAAAATATCTAATACATCCAAATAAATGTTATGAAGCCTTTTGCTATCTGACTTGTAACATGTCCCAATTTAATTACAGGTTTGCAGATAGCAAAGATATGCAGTTGTGTCTATATAATAATGCAATAATAAGAATTATTTCACTGTCTATCTGTTTACTCTATCTAAGAAGTCTTTCTAAAATCTTATCAAGCAGAAATATTCCTTACCTGCCGAAGACATTTTTGTGGCTGTGAATCTGTTTATGAATATATACATGAGCCCTCATAGCTTTTTATACCATGGATTTGGTAAAGTGATATTTTCAGGTAGCAACTCATATTCTAACTGTAAATCATCTGAGATTTCATTCCCAACAGCTTTCTCTTCAGAAACACAATAGACAATAAGTAGCAAACAGATAAGTTTCCACATAAGAATCTGCTGTTCTAAAACTATGTAACGTTAGTTAAATGGGAACATGGCTGTGAGCACTTGGATGGATTTTCTCATGGACTATGGGCGCACGAATACAGCATGCTATCTGTTGGTATTGTGTATAAACATTCTTATGAACAACGAATTAAAAACAAGTAAATGTTATTTCTACCCTTAGGACCATACCAAAAAGATTGTGGTACAAATGTATTTGGTTATAGGGAAGTAATATGAGTATTTATTAAAACTGAATATTAAAAAAGAACAGGACACCTTATTTATGTATTGGTATACTCTCTTTATTTCTGGAAAAAGTGATATATCTTAATATGAATTTGTGTAGAGGTGAGTGAGGAGGGCTGTGCCATGGGAGAAGGTAACGTGAGGTTTGTAGAGTCTGTTCTGTTAAGGATTGTCAGAAAACTGTACAAGAACCAATATTCTCACACAGGGAGCCATGGTCCTTCTCTGCAGTGCCAAGGGCATGATGAATAAAAAGAGAACTAGAGCTTCTTTACCAAAAAAAGTTTTGTGTGCTTACAGTTTTGCAGCACATTACATCAATATAGTAATCAAAGATATTGTGGGAGTCATATACACAATTTTAGACACTTTTTTTAAATCTTCATAGTGAACCTGTAATAAGGCAAGTTTTCTGACTAGTATGCTGAATCATAGATCTGAGACAAGTAATTAGTTCAGAAGACTCTGACTATATTTCACTAATTAGTGAGTTAAAGGAGCTGATTTATTTGTTGATTTAGACTGTTCACTTACCAAGGTGAATTATTACTTTACAATGAACAATTCACTTAATTTAGTGAATGTGGTGATAGCTCACTTTAAAGAATATCAAATATTATTACAATGTTTACAAAGTACTTCTTTTTACATGAGGTTAATTGATTGTTTTACAAAACAGTTTGTACTTTGTTAGATGTTACACTGTTTTTGTTGATGCTGTGGCATCAAATTTGTCCAGAGCGGTGGTGGTCATCTTACATGATATAGCTGGCCTTAAGTGCAGCTCCTGGGATCACCCAAGGGCCACACATTAAATATCATAAATCTAATGCTGAAGAAAGTTGTCATGGATTGCAGACATACTACAGGAGATGGTCAGAGACTAAAATGGTTCTACAGGTGATGAACAGGGATTGTAGACATTGTACAGTGAATGGTGGGAGACTGAAGATATTCTTCAAAAGGTGGAGAGAGGGTGTAAACATTCTTTAGAAGATGGACAGGGACTGTAGACATGGTACAAAGGATGGTCACAGACACCAGACATGCTATTGGAATTGTTTAGACACTAGGGACAAGCCTTAGGGGAGAAAAGGGTCGCTGGGGGGACAAGGTATGTCTGTACCTGTGCTGATCAAAAGAGTTTGAAGTTTGCAATGATGGAACTTTTAGATGTGGGGAGGAATGTCTAGGAAGTTTACTTGGTATGTGACCCATAAGTTTCTGATGGTAGGCCTGGGGACAACTATATTGTAGGCATGTTACATGAGACTCCATAGGGTCACTGGTATTACAGTCCTATCCAACAGTCCTTAAACAAATGTTCTCCCTGTGACCCCCTTAAACATAATGTGCCACATTTGCTACAGTGAATTCCATGATAAAAAATCAAAGGTAAAAACATGAAAAAGTAAAAGGATGAATAGCAAATAAAAACCTATTTAGACAGCAGTCTTAAATATCGAATCCTCCAGTTAGATATTTTTTATTTAAAAAAACACAGACTTCGGTCATCTGCAGGTGCCCTGAGGGCCACACATTAGGTGCCAAAAGGTCACATGCAGTCCCCAGGCAGCAGATTGGACATCAGAAGTCTAAGGCAAAGACACCTGAGTAGTCTTGACTGTTGTACTTTAGGTGCTACATAGTCCAGACTACTGTACTCTATACACTACATACTCCTGACCAAAGAACTTTTGTTGTATATTACATCATCCTAACTATTGAAAACTAAATCCTATGTTGTATGGTGTATATATATATAGTCCCAACTGCTGCTTTCTATATTCAACAAATTATTTAAAGACCGAAAGACGTTCCACTCATTTTTCAAACTTGTTCAATTATGCCACATCCCTTAATATCAATTTGCATTCACAATCCAATTTAATAAAGAACTGACCCCTTGACCTATCTGTCCAATCGGGGAACTAAATGTGGAAACAGAGGTGAGTAACCAACTTAAGCAAACAACTTAGCAAACCATAGATTGATTATTGGGGCATGTAAATGTGTTTATATTTTAATTTGTTTAATAAACATTTGTATTACCAAAAGATACATATACATTGGATTGTGAATGAATATATGTCCCAAGGTTATTGACCCTGTTATGTATAAAAAATGTTTGTTTGCAAATTACTCTATATTAATCATATTTCTGACCACTGTACCTCATACCCTTGTACAGTATGTTGTACCTTACATAGTCATGACTCCTGTTGTATATGCTAATCACATGTGATTATACATTTTTCTTTGAGGTCAGTATGTAAAGGAAGAATTCAATTTTTTTTTCTAAAATAACATTTTGTGACAAAGTTTATGGGTGCCTATGTAGCTCTTTCGTGGCGTGGTAATTTAAAGATATTTTGTTGGTAAATGGACAGCGGTATATAAATGCAGTGCATGCAGCAACTAGGCTTAGTTTGTGTTTGTTCCTTCTAATATTAGGCAACTCCCACTGCTAGGTGATCTGACCATGCATCATCAAGATTTAGGTTACTATTTTTTTTTTTTTAATTATTTATTTTTTTTTTTTTTACTTTATTTTATTACAATGAGGCTGATAAAAAATCTGCTGCACTGACCTATCTCTATAGCTAGAATCTGTAGACTACGATATTTCCCATTGTGTGTACTGTTGGCATACACACTTTCAGTGTGTCCCTTTCAGCAACTCATCAGGACCTGGGGGGATGTTAGCCCCTAAAACATGCTGTCTGTGTGTAGCCTTGGGATAATAATAAATTCATTGTCTTTTGGACTCATTCACAAGATTAATTTTGGGAATCTTTCAATTTTTTAATAGTTTCTCTGATCTCTACTATAGAATTTTCCTGAAGTGTAAGCTGCTCCACCAGATTTGATGTCAAATTTCAAATCTAAAATTCCAGCATCTTTTAATTTTGTGCAAATTTTTGTATATAGGGTGAGAAATCTGTAGTCTGTTGGTCATCAATTGCTATCACTATACTTAGCCTAGGACAAATATGTTTGCAATGCAATTATCTCTTTTAAAATCTCTGGTATATATAATTATAATTTATTGCGGCGTTTATAGGGTGTTTTTGTACTCAGAATTTGGAAAGTATGGTTTGATCACGCTGAAGTTGTCATGAAAACCACAGTATTCTTCTTAAATATCCTACAGAAAGCCCAATAGTCACTTCTGCAAGAGAAAAGCAGCCGATTATAGCAGGAAACCAGTAGATTGACACTTCAACAATTGTTGGTTTCTAAGCAGATTTCACAGATGGTTTCTCTTTGATGGAATGGCATTCTACAAGTGTATGTAAATGTCATAAATGACACTCCTGGAAAAAGAAAGTCTACTGGGGACTTTATCATAATATTAATATGGACTCTATGGAAGCTAAACCATTGGTCACCTTGGGTATTTCCAGACCACACAAAAACTGTTTAGTCAGTTGAGCTTTACAATATATAGACACAATAAAATCACAATATCCAGCTAAATAGTTTTATTTACAAAGATTGGGATAAAGAACAGTGTACATCAATCAATCACAATTGCAAAATTTTAAACAGTGATATATTCTGTGTTTATTATTACAAAATAACTTGAAGGCTTGGTAATCATTATAATTCAGTTTTTGTCATTGCATTGATTATTGATAATCAGATTCATAAGCAGATTAAAACATTTTTAGGAAGCTGGTGGCGACATTGTGGCCCAAACTACAGCAATGATGAATGCCATGAGAGGACCTCCCTGAGATTCAGACCACTGATTTGTCCCTACAGACAGTGGAAAGAAAACATTTGTTAAAATATACAAAAGTCATGAGATATCAGTCTGCCATGAGATGTACTTCTGTATATTCCGTCTATAAGTGATACAATACTGATACTGCAGACAAAGTCAGTAATACATTTGGTTATAACATAACAGTTGAACTTGTTAGTTTTACTTTATTACTTCCTGGAATATTATAACAGCTTTGAGACTTGCCCCTACAAATCCATACATTGGTGTTACACCGATTTTTAAAGCCCTGCCGCTTCCCTTGGTGTAACCATAAAAATTAGGGTGGTTATCCTATCCCCATGTGTCACTTCCAGAACTGCCCCTTCACCTAGGTTATGGACAGCTGCTCCCAGGGCAGTGGAGTCAGTACATTTTTTAATTTTTTTTTTTTTTTTATCTTACTTAATTTTATTACAAAAGGCTGACAAAAAGGGCAACTGTATGATCTGTCTTTATATCTAAACCCTTTAGGCAACCATTTTCCCAATGTGTATACTTTTAGCATCAGCTTTCAGTAATTAATCAAGTCCTGGTGAGCAGTATTTGTTTGCCCCTAAAACATGCTGGCTCTATGTACCATTATGGCATAATAATAAATTCATAGTCTTTTGGCCCCTTTTTTTATTCATTTTTTTATTTATTGTTTCTGTTTTTTGGGCATTGTTTCCTGGATCTGCACTATAGAATTTTCCTTTAGTGTGAGCAGCTCCACTAAGATCTAATGTTGAATTTCAAATGATTTGGTGCATATTTTCAACCATATAATTCAACTCCAGATATCCAATACTTGCTTCAGATTCCACAGCCCTGGCTGTTCTATCCTTCAATATACCCTCTAAGGCTCCAAATAAGAAAGTGTGGCAAAGTCTGTTTGGATTTGGAATTCCAGGTAGACAAAGCACTGAAGTTAACTTTTACCTACAATCTTTGTCTATAACACTACAGAGAATAGCAGTGACACAATGCTCTAAAATTTGTCAATGTCACAGTTTTTATCATTTTATTTAACATTCTGCTTATAAAAAAAAATGGAAATCCTTACCTCTACTGGAAACACCAGACACCTGACTTGCCTTTTCTGCAAAATATGCAAAAGCCAAGAGTAAAGAAATTTGTGCAAAAGACTTTGAGTATCAAGAGTATCAAATCTGAGATACTCGACAATGACTGATGTTGATTACCAAAGTACACCAATCTTTGGAGTTTATATTGTGTCATTCAGCATACAGCATGATATTAACAATGGTGGTTGCTGTAACTGCAACCAGATTATTGACAACAGTCTATAATGGCAACAGATCTAAGGAAGCTGGTTGCTTACTTTTGATCTTATCTTAAAGTCCAGGCAGTTCAATAGTAAATGGGAGAAAATACATTTGGGAAGAATTGGTTAAAACATCTGAAAAATTTGAACACCGATACACAAAGATTTCAAAGCTTCCAAACAAAATCCTTACCAGTAACAAAAAGGGGTCCGTACGATACAACAACTGGATCAATGGTACGGCCGGAGTTAGCTTCCCTCTTTCTTCTTGAGCTTGGGCATTTCTTCAGAAAAATATCAAATTAAAAAATATTCATTTTTATCTTTAAAAAAAAAGCATTTCTATTAGGGGATAACTTACAGGGCAATTGTCGGGTTCACAAAGTCTTGTAAAGCAGTGCAAGTATATTGATGATGTTGGTTGTCCACTGTGCTGCACGAAACGGAAAGACTGGAAGTTGAATTGGGCAAACTTGTCCACTCCCCTGGCAATAATTGAAACCTTTTCTGCTACAGAGCAACTGAGGCAAAAAAAAAAAAATATGGTTTATATAACTGACACTATGAAATGGAAAGATTTTTATAAGTACTATAAGAGTCATTTATAGTCATAATGCAGCCTAAGTAAGGTTATAGAGTGTTTCATTGGTTTTACAAAAAACATCTTAAAAAAATCTATAACATAATAAACGTATACTGAAGACTAAAATTTAAAGGTTCGTACATCTGCTTCTCTAATATAAAAATTAGGTAGAATTCAATTTTTCTCTACTAAAAACAATATAGCCATATTCATATATTTTCCTTATTCCCTATTTTTCTATCACAACTTCTTCACAACATTCAATGAAATTATATGTGTAGTTTTGTTGCTTGTTTCTTTACTACATAAGATATACCGGTAATATGGACAATTACCCTGTGAAGAAATTGTAGCTGTCATTTTGTGAAGGTGAAACCAAAGGGGATGGAGTAGCAAAGCATTGATCCAGGAATACATTGTAGCTGAAAAGAATTAAGAAATACACTGTTAAACTGTATATCCCCAAATGTTACATATATATATCGCTTTGAAAATCAAGGGAGTTTTTCATATTTACCTTTACACCTACAAATATGACCCTAAATAATATTTTTAGAAAAAGTTACATTATTTCTTTAGTAATTTTTTTCTATGTAATAAATAGGTCATGTAAAAAAAGATTTTTTCCTATTCTATTTAGGACTCCCTGGAGAAATGAGTCCTTAAAAAAGCAATTGACAGCTGAGCTCCCTGACACTGAATTTATTTCATGTATCATAATCTACAAAACCTGTTTATCCTATTTAGCAAATTTGAACACACACACGCCAATATATATATCTTGGTTCATTTTAAAAGCAACCAGTAACCATTTTTTTTTTCATTTTATAGATACTTTGATGAAAAATGGGTTGGTAGAGGGTAATGCATATTTACATAAGGCCTGAGAGGATACACTTTCATCAGTGAGGCTGGGTGATGCAGCAAACCTAGAATTGATCTGGTCCAATTTGTGCCTTTCTAAATTAGGATCAAGTGACAGAGCATGGAACTAGCAACAAGACTTCTATGGAATCACAGAAATGTTACCTTTTAAAATGCATACATGCTTTACAAAATTACATTTTTACTCATTATTATATTGAGCATACATACCTTGTTGCTGTGTTATTACTGCTTACTTGAACATATATTGTTTGTTTCAAACCATAAACTGTTAGATTTGACGCAGTAGAATAACTTTGATCCTATTAAAAACAGGTAAGAAATTATTACAGCACTTTAACGCTACAGTTGGCAATGAATCAGATGAATGGTAACAAACAATAATTTACTGTTGAGCTATTGAACTGCAATAAATCATTTCTTCCGGGTGGTCATTGACAAACACATAAAAATTTGTTATAATGCAAATATTTGTGGATTCCACTTCACTGGAGTATATTGGCAGACTAAAATCTATCTAAAGCCATAAATCCCTTTTTCCAAGTTTGCTGAAATATTTATCTTGAGTTAAGAAACTCCCCCCACAGTGAATGTTAAATGTCCTCTGTAATGGCAAGCATCAATCCAAATATATACAGGTAGTCCCCGAGTTACATACGAGATAGGGACTGAAGGTTTGTTCTTAAGTTGAATTTCTAAAAAGGCGGAACAGATACATTTTTTTAATAAATGCTATTAGGACAGATGTTTATCTCAACATATTATTAGGCAGTGTGGTGTCAGTTACTATATAAAATCCTCACTGTGAGTTAATCACAAACAAAGCAAAAAAAAAAAAATCTTTATGGAGCCTAGACATTCATTAACTTCTGGAGCAAGCTGTGCTTTGATATGCAAAAAAAAAAAAAACAAGCTGTTTAGCAAAAGATTTTTTGTCCACGGAAGCCCGGTTCGTATGTAGGAGTTGTCTGTATGTTGGATGTCCTTAACCTGGGGACTACCTGGATTGTATTTGTTTTACTTCTTCAAACATTAACATACGTTTCCAGACTAGGGTTCAAAGATACAGCGAAGATGTATCCTCTTCAAAGATACATACGAAGTTAATACTTTATATGTATCTTTGGTATTTTTTTTTTCACTTGTTCTTATCTTGCTTATTGCTTGCACATTTGTTAAAAACCTGTTCTATGTTGCAGCAAAATTGCATGCGTATTTCCCGCCTTCTAGTTACATACCATATATGGAACAGTTTTGGACCACAATAGTCCTTTCTTAAAATATAACATATCATATAAAGTTTGGGAACGTTTGAAGTATTAGAATCAGAAGTGATGTGATTCCAATAGTGCAACTTTTTACGTTTAGTTTGCAATATCTTAATCATTTATAAGTATGATTTGACAGATCACCCAATCAATAATACTATTATTAGCATTTCTTCTTGATTAGTTAGTCATTGTGTTCCAATCAAAACCACTTTTTGTGTCATGATTGATATTTTAGATATAGGATATAATGGTGAAAACAATTGTAATACTGATCGAATATCCAACAAGTGCATTGTACTCTTCCACAAGGATCAATTTATTAGATTGTGATAACCATCAAGAGACGTCAGATAGCATATATGCCTAGCAATATCACAGTTCTCGCCAATGAAATAAAAGTGAGTTTTTTTTTATTAGTTTTAGGTTTCACAGTTTTGGGAATATGATTTTGTGTATAGAGCACCATGTTGTTGATGGTTGCACGGGTTGGATTTTAAAGTAACCTATAAATGAGAGAAGATGAAAGCTGCCATTACTGAGCTCATTGCAAAGAATGCTAATATCCTAGATGGATAGCTGATCTTGATGACTGACTGATGATATCAGTGGTTTTTGTCACACTTGAAATGAGTAGACAGATCACTGTGACAATTAGCAGAACACTTGAGCTGCATACTCATTCTGGATCAGGGAGTCAGTAGGTATTAAAAGAAAAGGATCAGAACCAACTAGGCCAGCTGAGTATTATAAAATCAGGTCTGAATGGCAGCTTACATAAACTCTTAGTGAAAGATCCACTTTAAAAAATGTCTGTCCTGATTCATCTTCATTACACAGATGGCACTAGTAGTTTACACACGAAATATAACATTAATAGTGGTTTTATTTTCTGGCTGGATCAACTGGGATTTTCTTAGTTGCTGAAAATATTATCCTGAAAAAATGAAATTAATGTAGCCGCTACATCTAAGGACTGGTAAGATACAATATATTACATTGTTTTCAGGTTAGATACTCTGATATACGTTTAAATTTAGAATTTTTTGTTTACATTAAAAATATACAAGTGAGTTTGCTTACAGTGAAAATCTCCATCCGTAAGGTACTGATAAAGCTACCATTGTTGGTGTTAACAGCTACAGATCCAAATGATCTAAGAAAAAGAGAAAAAAAAAACATCAATTGTGCCCACAAAGACTATAGTACTCTGGAGAGTTTTGTTATTGTTATGATGGAGAACAACCTTTTGTGTGTGATTGCATTCTGCTCAGAAAAGATTTTCCTTCTTCCTGTCTTAATGTTTCAAGGACAGGAGACGATAGAAAACCCCTCCAATGTAGCTTGACACTGAGGAATTATTATATTATTTTTTTCATATACTTATTTCTGTTGTGCTAATCTCTAGACATATGGACCTAAAATTTAACTATAGTCAAAATGTTCCATCTGTCCCTAGGCATTTGCCCCACCTTTATTACTACTGGGATCATAATTTTTGTGTTTGATAGAATTAACTTTACTTTTTATGTAGCCATAGCTAGCCAGAAGTTTTCTGGTCTTGGATCCCCAATTTGAAGAGGTTGTTTCTTTGATGTACAGAGAGGAGATGCCAGTGACAAATATATATTTGTCATATGGATAGCCCTCCCTCTGAACAGAATATGACCCAAACATGCATGGCTGCTTCCAGCACTACTGTATTGTAGAGGCAGTTGTGTTTTTTTATATAGAAGGAATTACTCTAAGACAAAGGCTAGAAGATAACAGATACTAAAAATGAGGGTTTGGAGAGGGTAATATTGTATGCTATACCAGGCTGCAATTATGTTTGAAAGGGAGGAGAAATGTCACTCACTTTACAACTATAAAAATATAGCTCTCTAAAAATTGTTGTTATCCTAAACAAAATTAAACAGAACACTTTATGGAATTAGAGGCTCCCAACACAGCTTCATGTCTACATGTCTAGACATTTCAGATACTTTGATCAAAATGGCTGGCTTTCCAATAAACGCTGTATTACTTAACAACTAATTAACATTAACTAGGGCAGACTAAGCAAAAATATAGCAATCTGTAAACTGCTGCCAAGTCCAAGTCCTCTTTTCAGTAGGGCAGCTGTCCTTTTAAAATATTCATTAAATAGAGGTTGGATGCTAATTTTAAGAAAAATTAAAATTTTATGTTTTACCATATGCTCTTGTAAAAGTTGTTAAAATATGATGTCTTCAGTCACAGTATTTCCCCTTAGTTAGAACTTTTAAAATACTACACAAATATTGTTTATAAAGCAGTGAATGCAACTTTAGCTAAACTTTTAATTGGGGCTATAACACCAAAATGATCCAGCTACAGTGAATGTTTGATGCAAATGTGCTGCTTAATTTGTGTGTCCTTACTAATTTGTGGCCATTTAGCCAAACAGAAATGAGTTTGGTTAGGTGCAAATGTTGGACAAGAAGAACTGGCTTAACATTGGTACTACCTACCTATCATACTAAACAAGTTTGGTGGGGTCGGGGCTGAGATTAGAAATCTGTGCAGGCCACTCAGGTTCCCCCACACCAGACCCAATAAATCCTGTCTGTATAGAACTGGCTTTGTATACAAGGGAAGAAAAGGACCTTTTCAAAACTGGTGCCAAAAAGTTGGAAGGGCACAATTGTCTAATATATCTTTATACCATATTCTGTAAGAAAAACAATACTCTTTAACTATATAAATTAGAGGGATATATTACATCCTGTAATTTTGGCCAAATGTTTAATAACTATCTTGAAAAAAAATCCAAAAAATTGTAAGACCTTTATACAGATCTATATGGTAAATATACTTACGTTAAAAGTTCAGTATTGTTCAACAGGTACTGCATAGGATAGTGGCAAGAAAAATTATAGTGTAAGTTTGTGCTGTAAGAGACAAGACCCATTTCTGTTATTGGCATGGAATCCACAAATCCAGAGATGACTACTGTTTGGATGTTTGAATATAAGTCGAATACTCCACTGCCAGCTTCATTAAAAATCTGTGTACATAAAAAAAAAAGTTGAACAAAATACACAATGGTTTTATTGTGCATAATACTAATAGCTTAAGATTTTTTAGATTTTGTGTTTAGCCTAGTTAATTTTTTAGATTTTGTGTTTTAGCTTAGTTATATGAAACTTTACATTTTTGCCTAGGCAAGGATTAGGTAGGCTTTGGCCAGCCTTATATTTACATTACACTGCACAGGCCTGTTTAGTCCTGAAGCATCCCAAGATGTGTAACATTAGTATCCAGGGAGGCTTAAGGACATTGGATTTATAGTCTGCAGATCTTGCACATGTGCAGTGGTATAATAAAAGTTAGCTGGCTCTGAGCAGCAGGGAGACAGCCGGACAAAGAAACCAAAGATGCCGGTCCATATACAGTTAGGTCCATGAATATTTGTACAGAGACAACATTTTTCTAATTTTGGTTCTGTACAATACCACAATTAATTTTAAATGAAACAACTCAGATGCAGTTGAACTGCAGACTTTCAGCTTTAATTCCGTGGGTTGGACATAAAGATTGCATAAAAATGTGAAGAACTAAAGCCTTTTTGTACACAATCCTTTCATTTCAGGGGCTCAAAAGTAATTGGACAATTGACTCAAAGGCTATTTCATGTGTGGGCAATTCCTTCGTTATGTCATTATCAATTAGGCAGATAAAAGGCCTGGAGTTGATTTGAGGGGGAGTGCTTGTATGTGGAAGATTTTGCTGTGAACAGACAACATGCGGTTAAAGGAGCTCTCCATGCAGGTGAAACAAGCCATCCTTAAGTTGCAAAAACAGAAAAACCCATCCGAGTAATTGCTACAATATTAGGGGTGGCAAAATCTACATCACGAGAAAGAAACAAAGCACTGGTGAACTCAGCAAAGCCAGAACACCTGGACGTCCATGGAAGACAACAGTGGTGGATGATCGGAGAATCATTTCCATGGTGAAGAAAAACCCCTTCACAACAGCCAACCAAGTGAACAACACTCTCCTGGAAGTAGACGTATTGATATCCAAATCTACCATAAAGAGAAGACTGCATGAAAGTAAATACAGAGGGTGCACTGCAAGGTGCAAGCCACTCACAAGCCTCAAGAATAGAAAGGCTAGATTAGACTTTGCTCAAAAACATCTAAAAAAGCCAGCACAGTTCTAGAAAAACATTCTTTGGAGAAATGAAACCAAGATCAACCTTTACCAGAATGATGGCAAGAAAAAAGTATGGAGAAGGCGTGGAACAGCTCATGATCCAAAGCATACCACATCATCTGTAAAACATGGCGGAGGCAGTGTGATGGCTTGGGCCTGCATGGCTGCCAGTGGCACTGGGACACTAGTGTTTATCCATGATGTGACACCAGAACAGAAGCAGCCGAATGAATTCTGAGGTGTTCAGAGACATACTGTCTGCTCAAATCCAGCTAAATGCAGTCACAATGATTGGGAGGCGTTTCATAATACAGATGGACAATAACCCAAAACATACAGCTAAAACAACCCAGGAGTTTATTAAAGCAAATAGGTGGAATAATCTTTAATGGCCAAGTCAGTCATCTAATCTGAACCCAAATGAGCATGCATTTCACTTGTTGAAGACCCACATACAAACAGCAACTGAAGGCCGCTGCAGTAAAGGCCTGGCAGAGCATTAAAAGGGAGGAAATCCAGCATTTGGTGATGTCTATGAGTTCAAGACTACATGCTGTGATTGCCAGCAAAGGGTTTCCAACCAAGTATTAGAAATGAACATTTTTTTTTAAGATTTTTAATTTGTCCAATTACTTTTGAGCCCCTGACATGAAGTGATTGTGTAAAAAAAGGCTTTAGTTCCTCACATTTTATGCAATCTTTTTGTTCAACCCACGGAATTAAAACTGAAAGTCTGCAGTTCAACTGCATCTGAGTTGTTTCATTTAAAATTAATTGTGACAATGTACAGAACCAAAATTAGAAAAAAGTTGTCTCTGTACAAATACTTATGGAACTGTATGTGTCCAAAAGTACAGTGGATAAGAAGACAACAAAGCAGGATTTGCTGAGCTGGTAAATAATATTAAATAGCCATATCATATACGCCACAAAGGTAGGGGACATATGGGAAAAAATGTATTGGAGTGATGGCAGGTCCACCTTAAACACTGTAAGCTGCCTTCTTCTGACGATAACATATACTGAGTAAAGGATTATGGTGCATCTTCCTGTCTGTTGAAACCATTTTCATCAGACATGAAGTATTGGTAAATATCTCTGATGGGGCAGCAGATAGCAGTAAAGTAATACATAACACCTAAAAGGATATATATCATGCCATTGGAATTACCAACTAACTAAAATTTCAATTGATTTCAATTCAATTCCAATCAATGGCCTTATTTTTCCAGTGTCAGTACTGCTTGGACAGAGGGGTGGCAAGACTCATGAAAAGCTGTCCTGAAAAAAAAAAAAAAAAAAAAAAAAAAGTACCTACCACAGACAGTACTTTATTGTAGCCAAAATACAAACCAATACTTCAACATTTGGAAAGCTTTGGTCTTTTTAGGGGAACGTTCTGTTAAAAATGTTGACATTTAGAAAAGCACACCAGCCTGTCAGCCTAAAAAGTAGTTTAGGTGACACTAAAGTCTACGGATAAATACATAAATACATTACCCTAAGATTTACACAACTTTCACTCAGGATTCACAATGCCCTACGGAATTAATACACAAAAGTCTGAATCTTGGACCACTGTGAATCATAGAGGACCATTTGGAGGCAATCATGCACCCATTTCCAACTCTAGAAAATTTCTTTTGATATTTGTGTGTCTTTTGGTATGAATATAAATTTTGCAAAACCTTTAAACTACGTTCACCTTATACACCGTATACCAGGCCAGCCTTTTTTTAGATCAAAAGCTTATTGCTGACATTATTGTAAATGGCTGAATTCACGGAGCAGGCCTCATGTATAAAGTATTTTTCCAACCCTACTACAGACAGTTCTTCTGCCAAGCAGGATGGCTGTGTTTAGTGCTGAGCAATTCTGTTTGAAAACCAGTCAAATTGGTTTTTACAAATTTTTAATTCTCAAATATATGCGTGACAATTTTTTAAAATCTTCAGATTGTACAGTTCATGACATAGACTGTCTGAAGTTCTAATAAAGAGTCTAGTATCCCATGTCGAATATCAGACATTGACATTCAGCCTTATAATTGCTATATATATA